>NW_007735295.1:34248-46907 GCF_000696425.1 Galeopterus variegatus | reverse complement strand
CGTGCATCAGTCCACCCACTATTTTGGTCAATTTTTTAAACTACACTTAAATTAGAGTCTTAAAAAAAAAAAAGTGGGTATTAGCCTGCCATTTGACTAAGAAAAATTTTGCTTTCTCCTATTAATTTGTGACAAAGGTATGGCCAAAAAAAAGTTAAATTGTGTGTCTGATGTTAGAATCACACTCATTTGAAAGTTTTTCCCAGGGCTTACTAAAATTTTTATTCAACAGCTAGAGGTCCATGTGTTTCTTAGCCATATATCACTTTTCCTAATTTTCCATATTTTGTTAGCAATTGCTTACTAATCATTCTTTAAAGACTTACAAGATTTCCTCAGATTGCAAAACACAGAATGGAAAAACATGAATGATAAATTTCTAGAAACTGAATTTGCAAGTGGATCATTTATGGGACAAGTTGAAGTTTATTTTTGATGTTTAAGTAACTTCCTTCCATAGTGATGCAGGCAACTAGAATGAATTGTGTTCATTTGCAAGATGGAATGAAGAAAAGTCATGTTGTTCATGAGAGCAATTTTCCAAGTCAATATCACAAAGGTAGCTTTCATTAGACATATTTTTCCATACTGGGAAGAGTCAAGAAGAAATTCAGGACAAGGAAATTTCACATGACAAGGAAATCACATTCCTATTGTCAACAATTTTCTCTGTAACTAATGAACGGTATGTGAAAAATGATGAAATGATGGATTTGAATTTTTTGAAACCCATAATGCAAAGTAGATAATTTTAAAATGAAATCCACGAATCCTTTTAAATCAACCTTATCACTCCATGATCACAAAACAGGAGCTCGACAAATCTAGGCTTTATACTTGTCACTTATGACTTAATAAATAATACCAGGTATTGCTAGATCTTGTCTGAGAAACCTCCAAGGAAATCAGAATTGCTTTAGGATGAGAAATCAGCAGGTGGCACTCTTTCCTCTACATCCATTTTGAACCACTTTTTCAGGGCAGAATATTAGAAGTTACTTCCTTCTAGGGCGAACCTAAGGTCTTGAGTGAGCAATGATCAATGATAAGGCAGTGTTGAAGATGAGATGCCACTCGTGCATTAGAGAACTACGTAATCTTTCCTAAATCTATTAGCTAGATACACCCTTCTTCACTGTTAACTACAGTCACATTGATAAGGAGATATTGCCATCTCATCTGGCCATCACTGCATTCCCATATGAAATTAACACATTCTGTGGGTAAAGAATCCTTTCTCATTTGACATAAACAAAAATATGTTTCCACACATACTAAACAGTCTTCACATTTTCATTTCCCTACCTTCTCAGTGTATAATCTATCAAAGCCTTTATAAAGAGATTAGGTTGCATATGAGGTACTTCAAAAAATTCATGGACAGATTCATATTAATTTTATTATTCCACAAACTTTTTGAATTATTCTTGTTACTCTAGTCAAGCTGAGAGCAGGAATTAGATGGACTAACTGTGCAGACTAATGAGGAAAGAGACACTGGTGTCTGCTTAGTGAGTGCACAATAGAGCTAAAGTATTTTCTGTAAAGAAAGCTATTCTGAGCAGTGTTGACTTATATTTCCACCACTACTTTGTACCTTTATGTAACTTACTGAAGTTCTTCATTAAAAAAAAAAAAAGGTACTGAGAACATGTCCCCTCAAAGCCAAAACACCTTAACAATTTTAATGAAAAAAGTTCATTTTCAAATAAGAGACATTTGTCTGTTGAAAAGAGGACTTTTAAAACACATCCGAATGCTTAGTCCTGGCCATTGCCAAGAGTATCCTTGGTTTCACAAACCTCAGAAAGATGCTCCAGCTTATAAGAACAATGTGGTATTTGGTAGTTTGTCCTCCCTACAGTAAAAGTTTGCTTGGAGAAGACTTTTACCTTGGTTTCACAAACCTCAGAAAGATGCTCCAGCTTATAATAACAATGTGGTATTTGGTAGTTTGTCCTCCCTACAGTAAAAGTTTGCTTGGAGAAGACTTTTGTTGAGGGTCTGCTATAGTGAACTAATTTGAATCTCGTCTTATTGAGGGACTCATGGGCAATTTGGAAAGCTTATCTGATTTGCTGCAAGGGTTCAGCACATAGAAGACCACTTTGAGGGCTTAAGTTTGGGATATGAAGCAAGGTTTTGCTGTTGTTTTTATCCTTAAAATACAATGCATATTAGAATGAGTTAGAATTCCACAGTTTCCATAGATTTCTCAGACTGCTTATAAATCCTATTTCACAGGAGATGCCTCATTTGGAGCTGCCCAAAGGGAACAGTGGGAATAACAAAGAGCACAGATGCTCTAGGTGGCTGCAGGAGTGAAAAGCACAGAATCAATATGGGTAGGTATCTTTTTCCCATTTGCAAACAAGACAAATGAGATGGGTAATAGCCTTTGAAGAGAAGGCTATTAGTTTATGAGTGTATAGGCACTGGAGAACCCTCAGTAACTTGTAGTTTCTATGAAAAAGATTTATTTTCCTTTTATTAGGAATGTATTTGGGAAAGAAAACTGATGAGGAGACATTCATGGGTGTGAAGTATGGATTCTGCAGGGCATTTTAAAAGAAGCTAGTTGCTCTGATTTAATCAATGCATTTTATGACTGGAAAGCACAGATAAGCCAACATTCCTCTCCTGGAACCTCCTTTAACTGTATGTCATCACACATAACCTTCCCGGATAACTACTCATTATGCATGATGGCATACCAACCAGTGAGAACATGATGCCAAAAGCATTATGCTCATCAGAGGCTGTGGGTTTAGCCAACTCTCCTGAAGAAGCCCAGAGATTTCTGAGCCTTTTAGCCTGACTCTCAGTTCCTGTACCATCCTCAGTCCTTTCCCTGGTGACTATATACAGCCTGGCAAGTAGCACACACGCCTGAGCAAAGTAAATTGCCACCCTGCTTCAAAGACTTAAAAGTTTGATGCACAACAAAAACAACTGGAATCGAGTAGTTAATAAGCCTCAAACTTGGGTAGATTCAATAGGGTTGTTTTATTATTGGAAAGTCAAATCATACCTTAAACATGATATGCCACCACAATAAAATGGTCAGTTTGGGGAAAGTCATTTGGGAAAAAAGGAGAGTTAACTTCCTTAAACAAAAATTGAACCCATAAGTAGTCTCTTGTAGTCACTGATTATTTAATATGAAATTTAAAATGACTCCTTAAGTTCACAATTTGGGATCTTGTTCCTAAGATAGACTGCAGGGTGTTGAGAAGCACAGTATATTATTCATTAAGTGTTTTTTTGGAGAAGGGGATTTAGAAGTAAAACTGCTAGCTTTGTGTGGCAAGGTCATGACCCTTGACAACTTTAGAGCTTATCTCTTTCATCTTCTCACTCCCCTGAGACCCCTAACTTGCAGAGGAATCAAGCCCCTAAGCCTGAGCTAGACAGAATTCAGTATTGTTGTGAGCCAGGTTCTCTCTTTCCCTCTCCCTCTCTTTCTCTTTCTGTCTCTCTCTTTTTCTCTCTCTCCCTTTTTTCTCCCTCTAAACAAAACAGATCTGAACTGAGCCAAGGAAACAAAAATGTATTGTTCCTCGCAGATGGAAGCGAGTGTCGCCTAGGTAACCAGATTAATCTCCTTTTTCTCTCCCTTCCTCTCTTGTAGTGCGGTAATCGGTGGGCTCTTTTCACAAAAAAGCCAGCCTCAAAGCTGGGGCTCTAACTAGGTTCCTAATTAGCTGCAATTTACAATGAAGACAACATGATGAGATAATAGAAATTTGCAAAATAATGACATACCTCAGCAAAATATTCCTCCTCCTAAGAACCATTTTTATACAAAAACAATAAAGAGGGCCCTTCTAAAGCAAAGCTGGAAAATGGTGGTGTATTATGTGACACAGAACATTATTGTTCGCCTCTTGTTCCCCCAATCAACAGCTTATTGTTTGGCATCTTAAATAAAAATGACTCAAATACAGGCCACATAATGATCTCCATTGCGCTAATACACTGTATATACTGAGTAGTCAAAAATGTACGGGAGCCAAAGCCAGTGGGGCTGATAAAGTAGCAGGGCCCAGGAAGGTAATTTACAATACAATGCAATGAGCATTATTACTGTTCTTAATCACACATATCTTTCTGATTCCTGTCAGGATGCAACTCTGACATCAAAAAAGGGCACCCAAAAGGAGGACAGCTAGTTAATG
Organism: Galeopterus variegatus; assembly: GCF_000696425.1. Lineage (NCBI taxonomy): Eukaryota > Metazoa > Chordata > Mammalia > Dermoptera > Cynocephalidae > Galeopterus > Galeopterus variegatus. The sequence goes on along the minus strand of NW_007735295.1, from coordinate 42,729 downwards.
AAATATGATGGATCACATTTGTTTTCATGTGGTGGTTAGCTCAAATGAAGCAGCCTCCAGACTGTTAGCCAACAGTATTCTCTTGTGTGACATCAAAGACTACCATTCAATGGGGGCAGAAAAAAAAAAAAAAAATCACAGTAAGACAGCCCAGAAAGAGGAGCTCCTAGGAACTGAAAGAACCATTAATAGTAATCTCTACCTTATGTCCAAAAGAACAGAGCACGAGGAAAAAAGTCCAAGGCCAACCAGTCACTGATTTCACAATGAGGATCATCAGGACCTATGCTTAAATCGGAGAATGGTACAGCTGACATGTGGTGGGCAAGATCTGACATTTTGCTATGCAGGAGCAATTTGTCATTAGTGACAGGAGGTGCATACCCTCGTGCCTTGTCTGAATCAAGATTACAGCCTCCTATGAAACATGGAATCCAAGTAATAAAACGGAATCCAATGCCATGTTTTGCATCAACAAGAATCATTCATAAATGGCAACAGATTGTCTAACCAATCAGGGAAAAAAAAAACAACAGTACACAAAAAAGTCAGTCCAGTTAGCTTATGGACTGGTAATTGTGAAGAGTACAGCTGCACATACTTGAGAACTAATGGTCCCTGGACTTCCCCATAAATAACTACTGACTAAAAACCAATTGGCCAGGGACAGAAAAAGCATTAACCCCTTGGTCATTTGGCCTTTAGCAACAAGAAGACAACTAGATCCCCTCACAGAGTAATTAAAAGGTAACAAGTAGGATAGATTAGAAAGGGTGCCAAATGGGCACTAATGACTTTGGAGGAAAAATTGTTGTATTTGGTAATAACATTTGCAGAAATGCAAAAAAAAGGAGGACCATCTGGGTGTATCACAACCCCAAAGAGTTTGGCATCTGCCTTTTGGAAATGTGGCCATAATATCTTGACTTGCATAGGGCTATCAACCTCTTCCAAAGATTTAAACAAAAAATTTTGAATCTCAGCCAAGAGAGGAAGAGAGCAAAAGACTGTGACACAGTGCTGAAAGCCAGGGATTGGTGGTCATAAATATCAGGATTTCTGCTTCTAGATTTTCCATGGATTTGACATTTACTGTAAAATGAGATCTCACCCCAGTTTGCTTCTGAGTTTTTGTAATCCTTACAAGAAATGTTCTCATCCATATAATTCATTGAATGACTTAATGTAATAATTTTGATAGAAATAGTAAAAAGGAATGTGTTAAACTATTAATTGACTGTATACACTGTTGGGACAAGAATGTTTGACTTTGAGGCATTAGCTAGCCTCTTGTAGCCTCTCTTTCCATCTCTTTAAACTGCCAATAATTGTGTTTATCTTTTAAGATTGTTTGAGGAGTTAATATCAATGCACCAAGGCATTATCAACTCCTCTTTACCCTTATGCACCCCTCCTCCAGAAGCTCCAATCCTGAAAAAAACCTCAATCTACCTTTTCTGCTCATCCACCCTGCAGTATCTGAACACAGCTGGAGAAAATCATGCAACAGCATAGGTCTGTGTCATTACCCTGCCCACACCTGTGCTCTTAACCCCATTCAAGAATCTTCTTAGTTGTCCTTTCTCACTTCCTTCCACTCACTTTTGTAGCTGTCCCAAATCTTCACCACTTTCTTTTCTTCACCATGCTCATCACTTACAGATGACCTCGCTTCCCACAGAGAGGCACTACCTGCCCCATCCACACACACATCATATTCTGCAACCCTCTTTAAAACATCTCTGCAGAGTCAAAGGATGAAGCATCTTCTCCTCTGTTTGAGGTTAACCCCCACTAATGGTTGGGATCCATTCTGCTCACATTATCTCAGGATCTTGTTCCATCTATTTTCCCCAATCTTTATTATATCTTCTCATTACCAGCTAATGAGAATGCTCCTGAACCAGTACGCATGCTCAAATCATGCTCATCTTATTAAATCTGTCCTTTACACCTCCATCTCCCTTTAACTAACCCCCAGCACCTGCTTTTTCAGAGATTCTACTTTTCAACCTCACTGGTCATGTCCACTTCATAGCCTCATATTTTAAAAGAGAAAACTAGATTTTTAAATAAAGACTAAAATACATTCTTCCTTGTAGTTTCTGTTTTATCATTTGCTTAGAAATTTTTACCTGTTTCTTTTTAATCTATCAACAAAGAGCTGAAAATATTGTAGGAATAAAACCCTCAGTATTCAACACATCTGAAGAAGCGTCACTCTCAAAATCCTAACCATGATGAAACTATTAGAATCACAGAAAGTCAGAATTGGAAGAAACCTTTGGTTTATTTCCCTTAATTTTTCTAACTTAAAAATGATACCTAGACAATTAAGTTCAAGCAAGTTAAGAGCAGAGCTATAACCTGACTTAAGTTCCCTGACTCCCAGTTCAGTGCTACTTTTTCTAGAAATTGAATTCTATTCTCTAAAATACTCCCCTTCACACATAATCCTTATTCAAAAATTAATAAATGCAATATAATATTGAGAACAATTATAAGAGGAGGCCAATTTGAAATACAGTAACACACTTAAATTAAAATGCTTTCCAGACTTTACTTTTATGGATAACATATAGATATTTCCACCTAATGGAGGCCTATTAGTTTTCACAGAGTCAAAATAGAGATTAGAAAAATAAATTGCCAAATCTGGGAGTTGAAATGGAATATGTAAATATAGAATTATAGAGTTTTGAAAATGAAAGAAATCAAATAGATCATCTGGCCCAACTTCTTGTTATTTGTTTTTTGCTTATTTGTTGTTTGTTTATTCTTAGACCTGAGTCTCAGAAAGGAAAAGGTCATACAGCAAGTGAAGAGCTGTGTTTATTCCACTCTGCACCTCTGTCCAAGCCTGAACTATATAGTAATAAAGAGTTAATTTGTTCTAGGTCAGTCAGGCACTTGGAGGAAGGAATAACTGTGGAGTTGTACAAAGATCTTCACAAGTTCACTGCAACAGTGTTTAATTAAATGTGTCCTGCATCTCAGAGCAATTTACCACGATAAGGAGCCATTTTCTTCAAGGGAGAGGGTTGTTAACTTGGTAAGCTGGACCTCAGTTTTACTTACCATCATTTGATCTAGATCTGTACATTATATTTACTTCCCTTTTAAAATATGGGAAGCAGTTGAGGGAATGGAGGCAATTAGTTAACTTTTACCAAATGGAAAAAAGCTATTAGTTAAAACCCCACGTGGATGAAACCCGTGCTCCACACTATGTGCCAAAGCCAGTTTGATGAAGCTGAACTATAATTAGGTCCTTCCAGTAATTAAATCTCTTTGAATAAAGCAGAAGACAGAGCCACACATGATACTGAATTTTGGAATAATGTAAATCATATTACTCTAATTTTTTCAATTGATTTACAAATTTTTGACTAATCAGTGTCGAGCAGTCCTTAATTACTTGTATATCAAAGGCACCAGGCTCTGCACAATATATTGGTAACTAAGGGTTAAAGGTCTTTGACTTGTGCCCCATCATAACCAACCTCCCATGCCCCATGAAGATGTGAGATGTAGTTTAAATTGATAACTAAAATTGTGACTTAGATTGTCAAGTCATTACACCCTTTGGTCATTATATCTGAGGGTCATAACATAAACCTGGGTTTCTCTCCACCTATCCCAAAGTCAAGAGAAGTAATACACATAAAAGGAACTCTCCCAACCCAGAATTCACAACACTGAAGCAGTGCTCTTTACTTAAAGGAAGAAAACAATTAAGCGAAACCTTGAAGTAATCTCATTCTGCCTGTTTAGCCTCTTCATCCCTCAATGTGTGGTTAGCAAGTGTGGCAATCAGGGCTAAGGCCTGCTATCATTCGGCCTTAATTAAAAAAGACACAAGCAGCGGAGCTGTGAATTAGAAATGTAGCTACGCACTACCCCTGATTAATTCGAGGCTCATGTTGGATTAATAACTCCAAACAAAGAACAAAAGGAAATTGTTATGCGAATTGCAGCCCTCCCAGGCCAGACAAAGGTCAAATCACAGGATTTCAATTTCATCCGGAGTCGCTTAATCAACTCCCTCGGAAGGAAGACCACATGTAGTACTGAAAGCTACCCATTGTAGTCCCCTTGTCACTGGACCTGAGAGACGGCACAGTCATCCTCTCAAACTATTCTCAATCGCTTCTCTTCTTTCCCCTTTAATATGACAAAAACTTCATTATTACCAGTGATTAAAGAAGAAGAGATCTGCCCTGCAGAAAACATCTCAACAACTGCTGGTTTATGGACACTGTTGGCACAGTGCCTACAGAGCTTGCTCCCTTTCCTGAGAAAGGTCTTCACCAGCAGCAACCCAGTCATAACCAACACAGGGGTGCCATCACTGGCAGAGCAGTGGGAGGGTTATGTTGCTCCAACATGTTTATTAAGAGATGAAGATAAAAGAAAATAACTTTTGCCTAGTAAATAAAAGGAAACTGCATGAAAGTTACAGTCCATGACATTTCAGAGGTATCAGAAGATAGGGCTCTCTCCTGTGACTAGGTTAGAAGCTCTGCATGAGATGGGGCAGAGGTCTAAGTGTCTAAGGAGATGTGAGGTGTGTAGCCAGCCATCCCACCTCTACCCCAGCAGTTCTATTTTCATCCACATTTGGGGTTTTCTTTTCCTAGAGACTGCACTATGGACTAGGGATGTAGGCTGAGAATGGCAGACTTATTAGCAAGAAGGGTTTAAGTGGTTTGAAGATAATGGTGACTTACAGTTCAGCATTAACACTTTTCACCTTGTCAGCACCAAAGTGGTACTGATGGTACACTCTCAGGACCATTACAACATTGTCCTGTGTAATTAAGACCCAGTGTTCGTCAAATAAAATAAAATTCTAACAAATTCAGTAGTTCTTCCAAATGACAAAATCTTTAGGGATTTCAATATGAAAATTTCAAGATAGGCTTTTGGCCTAATGGAATCAGCACCACTACCTTATGGCAACGATGGCAAATATAATTCTTACCTGGATGATATATTGGAGTGCTTAATGAAGTGCCCTATATATGAGGCACTCTTAATAGTGGACTGTCAGGAATTGTATCATCCAACCTGATATGGCAAGATTTTCAGCCTCTGCCTTCTTCACGGAATGCGTAATAGTTGTTACCTTCATGTATTCTAGATTTAGTCATACAGATAATTCATTTAGTCTTCTGAACTCCCATAGTGCTTTGTCATTTGTCGTGACTTCTCTTGTATATCATGGTATTCATCCATTTCTTTATCCCTTTATTCATTGAACAAATATTTATTGAGTGCCCAATATGTTTTAGGCACTATGCTAGGCAGTGGAAATAAGGAGATGACTAAAATCAGATGACATCCTTGCTCTCATGACCTTTACAGTTCAGTCAATGAAACAGGTAATAAGCAAAGGTATAAATAAATGTAAAATCATAATATGATGTGTCACAAAGGAGAGTGCATGATGATGTGAAGCTTTAACCTATTAAGGGAAGCTGTTGGAGATCTCCATGAGGAACTGACACTTTTTTCTCAGATGTGAAGTAAGAATATAAGTTGAACTTGGTGAAAAGAGAGAAGACAGAGACAGAGTCTCTATTGTCTGAAAGAGTATGACAAGTGGATCGCTTTGGAAAAGCCATGTGCCTAGAAGTCAGGTTCTAGAAAGACAGAGAGCAGTTCAAGCTGACCCTGGAAAGGGAGGTGGACCCTAGAACATAAAAGTAGGCTTGTAGGCCGTGTTAAGGATTCTGGTGTAATGCCAATAACAGTAGAAAACCTCTGAAACTCTTTAAGTGGAAGTGATCAAGATACAATCAGAATTGTGTAGCCATTGCTTTTTCCTGCCATTCTACAAGAACTCTAGTGGTTTAAAACAATTTATTGTTGTCTCTTCCCAGTGCCTAGCACCATGCTTTGCACAGTAGACTAGCATCTCTCTCCCAAGGATTGGCAGGGCTAAATCAGTTGATATCACTATCCCATAGATGTCTCCATGCCTAAAGCATAAGTGTGGTTGAAAAGAATGGTCTTCTTAGAAAGAGGACCACCATTACTTAATAAAAAATATTTAAATGAAATGAAATTAAAAGCATTTTAGTACAGTTTGTTAATATCATTGAATGAATGAATGGTTTTTAATTTAACACCACATTGGAAGGTGATGGCCGAAATTACTGAGGCCATTAGTGCCCTCAACAAAACTTCTGACCATGTGTGAAGAACTGACATACTTTCCTCCTTGAAATGTTATTGCTATTGTTTGGATTGGATGACTTCTCAAGAGAAAATGATAATTCTGCCTTTTGAGATATCTAAAGGTGGAATGGCATTGCTTTTCCCAAATTAACCCCCATATCTGCTATTTCAATTTAATGAATATAAAAACATGTTATAAATGTATCTATGAGTCATAATTCCCAGGGAGCATTCATACAAGCTATGTTCCTTATGTGACATGCAGCTATCAAATAATGAGCACATTCAGGAAGCATATTCAGATGTTTGTTACACATGGTAGAACAGCTGCATCAACAGAGATTTTTAAGGATTATTCTTCAAGTTTCTTCTTAAAGCCACATCATTTCCTTTCTGAAAAGTAGCATTACTTGATCTGCATATTTAAGGAAAACTTAAGAAATTGGATGAATGTTAAATTTTTCATATTAGTCTGAAACCCAGAGAAGCTGTCTAAATCCCAGATATAAAATGTATATCTTGTAGCCATTTTAATGTCTTATGGTTCTATATGTCTGATTGAGGAAGGAAAATTTATCTTGGTACAGAACATGTTGACTCTTTTAAGTAGTTTGTAAACATTACTTCAAATTATACTCATGAAAATAAACGACCAAATTAATCACTAAATCTCATTGTTCTTTTTACTGACATTGGCATATACAGTGCAAAATTTGGGGTCATTTAAAATATTTATTCTTAAAGTTGACATGAAAGAACCATAAAAGTGATTCCCATTAGTTGAAGCAATTAAATGTGTCATGTACTCATCAATATAAACATCTATTTATTTATTTATTTTAAAAGATTGAGCCATGAGGTGCAAGTATCCATTTGTTAATTTATTCCTCATTTACTGAAGGCTTGCTATGTGATAGGCACTATGAATACAGCAGTGAATGAAACAGACATAATCCCTGCCCTCAGGATGCTTTCATTATCTCTTTGACATATGAGGAAAATGGGACTCAGAGCAGTAAATAAATTGCCATGTGTCACATATAAAGTAAGTGGTGGACCCATACTTCTGCAATCCAGAGTCTCAGATTTTAACCATTCTGTTTTACTTTTCTTAAAATATCTTAACCTCAATAAGCATTTAGCCCCATACACTCATATCAGAAGCTAATCTAGACTAAGATAGGTATTTTGAGAGGATTCTTTAACTTTAATAAGCTATTATAATTTAGAATTCAAAGAAGTAAATTATAACTTCAGTAATTTGGAATATAACGGAAAACAATACAATAATCAAAAGAAGTTAATTATGCTTTACAAGATGGCAGATTTTTTTTTTCTGTTTTTTACACTGTAATGGTCTACTGTGCTTTAACTACAAACAATTTCTTTTGATATCCTACAAAATGTATTTCACTCACCCAATCAAAACATCTAGTGGATTTTGTATTAAGACAATGAAAACATACAGTCTGTTATTTCCATCTATATTGCACTGTATCACATTAACTGAAACCAAATTTTATAGCAATACAAATCAACTTAGATTTAACCCCATAAATAACTGCTATATGACAGCTGTGGAAAGTAGGGTAGTATAGCTTAAAAATCAACACCAGAATTCAGAAAATATGGGAATTCACAGGCATTTGCTCAAGATGAATATTTTGCTTCAAAACAAGTTGAGTTGACTCAATCTGACTAGTTTTCAGACATTTCTAAATATGTGTAATAATTCCCAAGTATTAATTACAAATTATGCTCACAAACACTGTTAAGGTAACAAGTAGAAGGGGTCTATAATAATGTGTTTGCATCATACAGCATTCATAAAAAGGACTACAATTTTTAATCTCCATAATATACCCAATCTGTAACTCTGAGTATTCAGAATTTTGTTTGACCTAGTTATGAAACATTATAAAGCATGAGTTTAAGCACTTAGAATTTCACTGAGCAAAGTAAAAATGGTTATTCTTACTGCAAATTTCTCTACGCTACAGAAAATTCAAGACTTCGTTTCTCTGAACATGATAACTTATATGTAGACAGAAAATGTAAGTAGTAAAGAAAAAAGATAAACAATAACCTGAGTTTTATAATTAGACATTGAAAATCTTTCCTTTTATGAAATTTTAAATTTGGAGCTACTTTAGAAAAAATCTTTAATAATATTGTAAAGAAACCTGTAAAAAATACTTTAAGAAATGTAAACTATGCTATTTTTAGTGTATTTTAAATATATATAAGAAAGACAGGAAAAATAAAAAAAATACCAGAAATCTCCCAAATGGTGGGATT
>NW_007735295.1:25311-33534 GCF_000696425.1 Galeopterus variegatus | reverse complement strand
CGGTACGGGGGCAACACTGAGGGTTGCGATCCGTTGCCGGACATGGAAAAAAAGACAAAAGCCAAAAAATAAATAAATAAATAAATTAAAAAATAAATAAATAAATATCAAAATTAGTTGACAGCTGCTAAACAAGTGGACAATATTAAAATACCAATAGCACCTTTAAAGTGACTCACAAAATAAAATATCACATTTAAAAAAAAACCTCACCAACTTCTGCAATTCCTGAAAAAAAATTCCATAGTATAAATAAAAATACTCATTTGTGACCATCCAATTTTCTTCTTCTTAAATGCATCAGAAAAGTGAGCTGGCACTTACTAAGGTGAATATTAAGATTAGCAGTAACAGAATAATAAACACAGGAACTCCATAAACTTAATAATTAGCTCCCAAAGACCAGATTTGCTGTCTAATCTGCAACCGTATAATAGATTGGATTACTAGACATAAATAAAAATCTTAGCATATAAACAACCCAACATGGCTTAATTTCTTTTTGAATGACCAGATTCAACATAGCTACACTCTTCAAAAGTAGCAAGAAAAAAACAAAATATCTGATGTTATTTAGAGTAAACACAGCGAAGAAGGAAGCAAAGGAAACTAAATTTGGCCTCAGCAGTTTGGCTCTTTTGCTTCCTAAAGGAAATAAGTTTGACAGGGTAACCATGGCAGTGAAGGTTTCAGTGATCCTTACTTCCTGGACTACAGAAGATGACATAATCTGAACACGCAAAGAATTTCTCCAACTCCGCATTAGATGTTCTGAGTATGAAAGATTTCTAATCTCAAGAGAGAAAACTGAGAAAAATATTTTTAAAAATCATTGATTATAATTTAATAGTGTCTGGGAAAAATCCCACTGGTACTGTGGATAGAGCTGGTAAAGCCTTGACTGTAGAGAAGATGTTAACTCTGGCTATGACTGTTAAACTGTGTGCATAGAGTTCTTTCAAGTTCTCTACAGCACACCCGCAACAGTGTTAATGTAATCTCATCCACTCAAGAGAAGAGAAAGCCACTGAGGGACTAGTGCATTGCCATCAAAGAGTCACACCAGGCTCCAAGGACTTTGCAGAGATTGTTAATATAAAACTTGAGGTCACAGTGGCAATGGAGCGTTTAAGAATGGTTTATACATAGCTAAACTTGAAAGGTTAATTCTAAAGCTAGGTGGATCCAGAAAGTTTTGTATCATATTGGTATAGTTATAGTCTCATTGTCTGACAAGGATTCTTCATAGCGAAACATCTCAAAATTGTCTCTGATTTACTCTTTAGCCAATTCCGACCCACCAAAACTCTTTGTATTAATAAAACTAATCAACAATGATTTAGGTATCCCTTCTCTTACAGCACGCTTGTTACTACAAAATACTCTTACATCCTCAAAACTGTACAAAATACTCTTTCTCCCTTGGCTTCTGAGATTCCAGCCTCCTTGATCAGACCCTTAACTTTTGAAATTCCTCATGATCCACACTAAGCCTTCTCCTTTATTTATGTTAATTACTCTATGACTTGTAGCATCATCTGTATAAAAACAACACTCATATCTGCTCTCTTGACCCTAAACTGCCATATTCTACTGCTTTCTACATCTCCACTTAAAATTCAGCATGTTTGAAATTAAATTCATTATCTCTCCTTGCTCATTCTCAATGTATTCTAAATGACACCACCATTCAATGAAACTCCAAAGCTAGAAACACAGGATTTATCCCCAACTTCCAGTAGATGACTAGGTCCTATTGATCTGTCCTCCTAGATATCTCACAACTCTGATTGCCACATCATTCTACTTTGGGCAGAAGCACAGCAAGATGCCAAGCCTTGAGATGGTAACTCCCCTCAACACGTTTCCCAAAAGCTGTGTCCTTTCTCTTGAGAGGTTATTTGAGGTGTTCTAATATGGCATTTTAAAAAACCAAATGACAAGTCCTAAGGAGCGCAATGTGAAAGCAAAGCTGGGACACATCCTGAGGCCCTCATCTGGAAGACCCTTTGTCATGTGCCCACTCTTCCACCAAAGTCACCATCCTGCCCTCAAGTCCATTTCCCGAATATTTGAGTTTGGTTGCGCCTTTGTTTTCTTGATTTTGGGGTCTCTGCCTTTAACTTTAGGTTGCCATGACCTCTTTCCTGGGCCGTGAATGTGGGCTACACATACGCGCACATCTCCTGCCTCCAGTCTTGTTCTCCTCCAGTACATTCTCCGCCCCACACCCAGAGTCATCTTTTGAAAGTGCAAATCCAGTCACATCAAACTCCCCCCATGCCACAAGTCTAAGAAAACAAAAATACATTCTTTAACAAGCTTGCAGATTCCTCTCTAATTTGGTTCCTGTTAACTACATCACTCACTGCGCTCTCTGCTACTCCGTATTTCTCATCTTATAGTTCCTTGAGTTCATCATTATTTCTCCTACTTCTGAACCTTAGAAAATACTGTTTTATGACTCCCGTCATTTGGGAGGTTGGAGGAGCTTCCCTGGCTGCCTAGATTATTACATTTCCCTCTCATTCCTCCGTGCAGTCAAAACTTCTGTAGCAGTCAACACTTTTGTAATTATAGCACTTTTTAAATGCTCTTGATTTCTTATATTCTGAAGATCCTTGAGGGCGGGAGATCATAACCGCCCTATTCAGTGCAAAGCTCCTAGCACTTAGCACAGAGTCTAGAACACAGGAGGGACTTCTGAATATTATTGGATGAATGAAACTGATTGTCTCTTTATAATTTAGATTAACAGGAGCCAAGGATCAGAGTTTTAAAGTAGTAATATATCAAATAGCTGAAACAGAGGTTCATCTAAAGTTAAACTAAAATCTGGATACAGAAAAATATATATTGATTGTCCCATAAGGAGAAGGATGTGCTTGAATCTGCATGCTGCTCTGCTGGTATAATAAACAGACTGATTTAAAAATCAAATAACAGACTCTAAGAAGCTGTAACAATCCCTGGATTAGTATAGGATGATAACTAAGGGATCTTCTATATTAAATCATGACAATAAAAGTAAAATCCCTCCATCTTTTCTTGGATTACATTTAGAGCTCAAACCAGAGAGCTCTAAATGAATAATAACGAATGTGTGCCTCTGTGAACGAGTGAAAACTGAATCACATTTTAACTAGACTATATTTATAAGTCCCTTTGGATGACATAATTATAATTCAAACCATACACTAATTAGCAGCAAACATCTATTTAATATTATTTAGTGGGTTTAAAATATGTCTTTTATTTGTTTCTAAAGGCAAATAAGAGAAAGGACACTTTATGCAGAATGCAGAAATGTTTAGGATCTAAGTCAGCAAATAAGTTGGTGCTTCTTAGAAGCAAAACCAATTATTTTTCAAAAATAAAAAACCATATTTTATTTTTCTGTGTAAGAGTAATGACTAAATATATTTAAAAGACACAACAGAACATTTTATTTATTTATTTGACAGTTGGCCAGTACCGGGTCCAAACCCATGACCTTGGCTTTATAAGGCTGTGTTCTAACCAACTGAGCTAACTGGCCACCCCCAAGAACATTTTAGAATGTAGTGTTTCTCAAACAATGACGACATTTTTAGTAGCATGTTTACTTTGTTTTCTATTGACTATATTGCTTACGAACTATTCATAATTCCTTTAAAATTGAGTTATCTTCTCATTAGTTTTACACCACAGTTAAATGTACCTAAATAGAATATTTACCAAGAGCCAAAACTTCTCTAACATTTTTATTTTTAAATATAACTCAATTTTGTCCCAGCTTTGCCTCACTATAATACTACTACTATAATTGGGTTGAGTTTCTCACTGCATTCATATTTTTAAAAAATATTGACCATTTTCTTCTTATACCACTTTTCTTTTAAGCTCCTGTGCTTTAAGTTGCTGAGTGAAAAAGAAATTTAAAAAGAAGCCCTAAAAAATTCAAAATACACTAGTTTGAAGATGAAATTATTTTTTTAATAGAAGAATAATCGACTTTTAACATTTTGGTTGATAAGGTATTTTTGGATAGCCCTATTTCATTAAAAAATTGAGAAATTTTGATAAGCTCAAATTGATCACATCTATGTAGCACTTCATATGTGCCAGGCTTGGCTCTCACCGTTTTATATATATTAACATATTTCATTCTCATAACAACCCTGTGAGGAAGGTATTGTTTTCACTCTCATTTTACTGGTGGAAAACTGAAGCACGGAGGGGTTGGTTAAGTCACATGCTCAGTAATAAAGTGAATAAGGGAAGGGGCTTGGGTTGAACTGAGTCAGTCTGGCTCTAGAGACTATGCTATGTGGCTGCAGTACATCAAATCTGTAAAACATGTATGATGGTAGTTTTTGCACAGTTCACTAACAAAATTATTCTCCTCTAACCCCAAATAGCCAAAAGAATCTTAAGCAAAAAGAACAAAGCTGGAGGCATTATACTACCTGACTTCAAAATATACTACAAAGCTATAGTAATTAAAATAGCAAGGTACTGGCATAAAAATGACAGACTCAGAGACCAGTAGAACAGAATAGAAAACCTAGAAATAAATTCAGACATTTACAACCAACTGATTTTAAACAACGGTGCCAAGAACACACAATGGGGAAAAGACAGTCTCTTCAATAATTGAACGCTGGGAAAATTGCATATCCACATACAGAAGAATGAAATTAGACCCTTATCTCACACTATATACAAATCAACTCAAAATGGATTAAGATTTAAATGTAAGACCCAGAAGCGTAAAACTACTAGAAGAAAACATAGGGGAAAAGCTCTAAGATATTGGTCTGGACAATGATTTTTTGGATATGACCTCAAAAGCACAGGAAACAAAAGCAAAAATAGACAAATGGGATTACATCAAACTAAAAAGCTTCACACAACAAAGGAAACAATCAATAGAGTGAAGAGACAACCTGTGGAATGGGAGAATTCTCAGTATGGAGGTTCATCAAAAAATTAAAAATAGAACTACCACATGATCCAGCAATCCCACTACTAGGTATACATCCAATAGGAATGAAATCAGTACGTGGATAAGATGTCTGCACTCCCATATTTATTGTAGCATTATTTACAATAGTCAAGATATGAAATCAATCTAAGTGTCTATCAAAGGTTGAATGGATAAAGAAGATGCTACACACACACACACACACGCACACACAGGAATAATATTTAGCCATGAAAAAGAAGGAAATCCTATCATTTGTGACAACATGGATGAACCTGGAGGACATTATGTTAAGTGAAATGAGCCAAAAACAGAAAGACAAATACTGTATGGTTTCACTTATATATGGAATCTAAAAAATCTGATCTCATAGAAGTAGAGAGTAGAATGGTGGTTACCAGGGGCTGAGAAGGTGGGTAAGGGGCTAAGGAGGTGTTGGTTAAAGAATACAAAAAAAAAATTGTCCTCTGATTCTAATATTTTTATTATGCTAGTTTCTAACTTACAGATTAGTAATCTTCTTAAGACATTTATGAATACAGCTTAGCACTCTGACTATATTAACTTATAAAAATATTATAGAATGCCACTCTCACACAGCATTAAAAGAAAGATTCAGAGTAACTCAGTAACTCAGTATGGCTGGAGATTATGATGTTGTGAGAATGGCAAGAGCTGAGAGGCAGGGGCCACATTGTAAAGAAATCTGGTGATAGTTATGACTTCCTGATTTTATCCATAAGGTAATGAGGAAACCAGAAATGATTTTAAGCATAGGCATGATAAAGTCAAGTCCATGTTTTAGAAGGATCATAACAGGGAAAATACTGAATATAAACCAGAGACAAGGAAGTTATTTAAAATATTATTACTATTAGTAAGCAATGATGAGGCTTAAATGAATGCATTTAGAGTGTGGAAAAGGAGGACTGGACAAAAATCAATATTTAGATAGTAAATAGATTTGATTTGGTAACTGATAGCACTGTGGATATTGGTGAGGTAACAAATTATAGGGAAAAATATAGAAATAGCTATTATTAGGGCCGGCCCAGTGGCACACTGGAGAGTGCGCCGCCTGAGAGTGCGGCGGCGCTCCCGCCGAGGGTTCGGATCCCATGTGGAGACTGGTTCCCGCTCACTGGCTGAGCGCGGTGCGGGTGCAACACCGAGGGTTGCGATCCCGTTGCCGGTCAGTAACAGTAAAAAAAAGACAACAAGGTAAAAAAAAGAAATAGCTATTATTACATAAACATTAATGTTTTTACATTGTTTTGATTTTTCAAAAAAAATTATGTTCAACACAAAAATGATAATATAAGCCATGGTGGGAAAAAAAGAGCCATCATTATAAATAATTTTTGTCATAGACTATTCTTATCTTGAAAATCCATTAAAATATGCATTTTAAGGTGCCATCTAAGTGAATTTAGTTCTTAAAAATACCAGTTTGTTATTACAATTTTACCTACAATAAAATCAGCCAGCATTGACCAATAATATATTGTTATACCAAGACTTTGATAAAACATATCAAAAATTTATGATTGAATATATTTTACTTGTGCAATTATAACAACTACAATTATAATGTTTTCATAGCAAATTTTGTATGAAGAATTAATTTAGTGTGCTTGCATTTCCTGCTTTTAACTGTTGCAGCTATTGATGAATGACGTTTGTTTTAGTTCATTTTGTGTTGCTGTAACAGAAATACCTGAGACTGGGTAATTTATAAAGGAAAGAGGTTTATTTGGCTTACGATTCTGGGAGAGCTGCATCTGGCATGGGCCTCAGGCTGCTTCTACTCATGGGGGAAAGTGGCAGGGAGCATGGCGAGAGGAGAGGGATGAGAGAGAGAGAGCGCGCACTAGGGTCCTATAAACAATAAGCTCTCGAGGGAACTAATAGAGTGAGACCTCACGCATTAATCCCCCCTCCCCCAGGGAGAGCATTAACCCATTCATAAGGGATCCGCCCCCATGACTCAATCAGTTTCCAACACTGCCACATTGGGGATCAAATTTCCACATGAGCTTTGGAGGGGACAACACATCCAAACTCCATCAACGTTTAAAATTAACTCATTTGTTCATTGAGTCAACCAGACCATGCCAGGTGAGTAGTGGGTGGGTAAAACTGTACTAAGCTCTTTGGGAAATGTAAATGAAAGAGAATGTATGATTACTGTCAGAAAGAAATTTTAAGCTTAACAAGGGAAACCAAACATAGACACATCACTTTCTAACAGTAGCAACTTAACCTGCTAATGAAATTTCCTTCAGACTGTACTCTCTTCTACTGCTTATTAAGATTAATACAGCATGGGTCGGCCCGGTGGCGCACTGCTACAGTGCGCCGCTTGGGAAGCGTGCGGCGCTCCCACCGAGGGTTCGGATCCCACATACAGACCGGCCGCTCACTGGCTGAGCAAGGTGCGGAAGCAACACCGAGGGTTGCGATCCCGTTGCCGGTCCCGGTCCGGTACGGGTGCAACACTGAGGGTTGCGATCTGATGCCGGTCACGAAAAAAGACAAAAAAGGGAAAAAAAAAAAAAAAGATTAATACAGCAGGTTACATATGCATGTGTTTGTGTATACACATATGTTTCACACTTTGTAACTCTTAAACTTTGTTTTCCTTTCTTTCTTTCTCATTTTTTTAATTAAAAGGCTCTAAACTGGAATTTTCAAACAGGAAGCTGGATTTTGAGAGGTCCTGAATTACATTAAAGATTTGTGTATAAGCATATTTGTGAGGAGAAGGTCCACAATTCTATCAAAATGTGAAATGGTCACATGACTCCCACAAGGTTAAAAACCACTGCATCTTTTATGCGAATAGGAAATGAATCTAAGTCATATTTCTCCAACACCAGTTGAAGTAACTTTTCTCTTCCCATTTGTTATATATTTTTTCCAAGTGCCTTTATGATTCTGCTGCAGGATTGGGATTAGGATATATACCTAGTAGTGGGATTGCTGGAACACGTGGTAGTTCTATTTTTAATTTTTTTAATGGAAGTGATAAAGCATCTTCCAAAAATGTATATTCCTAACATTGCAAATTAAATACTGAGCCAGTCTTGAAATTTTCACTTATACAATTGAAGATTTTTATAAATCATTTATGTGTTAAAAATATTTTTTAAGGGCTGGCCCGGTCAGTGCGCCGCTTGGGAGCGCGGCGGCGCTCCCGCCGAGGTTTCGGATCCCACATACAGACCAGCCGCTCACTGGCTGAGCGAGGAGCGGGG
>NW_007735295.1:18951-24330 GCF_000696425.1 Galeopterus variegatus | reverse complement strand
CGATCCTGTTGCCGGTCCCGGTCCGGTACGGGCGCGACACTGAGGGTTGCGATCCGTTGCCGGTCACGAAAAAAGACAAAAAAAAGAAAAAAAAAAAAAGAAAACAATATTTTTTAAGATTTTTGATGTCTAACTGTAAAAAGTACTTTGAAACTCAGCTGAGGGTTGCGATCCGTTGCCGGTCACGAAAAAAGACAAAAAAAAAGAAAAAAAAAAAAAGAAAACAATATTTTTTAAGATTTTTGATGTCTAACTGTAAAAAGTACTTTGAAACTCACAGGACTATTGAAAAGATAATTTTTTTTTCAAGTATCAATCCTGGGGGCTGGCCGTTTAGCTCACTTAGTAGAGCCTGGTGCTGATAACATCAATGTTGGGGGTTTGGATCCCCGTGCCAACCAGCCACCAAAAAAAAAAAGAAGAAGAAAGAAAGTATCAGTCCTGGAACTAACTAACTAAATAGATTAAAAAAAAAAATTGTATGCATTTTATGAGAATCCAATTCATGATGTCATTTTTAAATGTCACAATTTTCTGCATCATCAAAAAGTTCCATTTTGAGGATCAAAGGTTTCGTCCAGACAAGATGTTTCTCACCGGCCTTCCAAAATAATCTACACTTACAGATATAGGTATATTCAAAGATCCCAAATTTAGGATTATCAGTCTCAGACTTCACAAAAACATAACTGTGTTGATAATTAGTAAATTTTATTTTCGCCGATGGAGAAAGTGAAACATCTCCCATACACTGATAGTTACAAAAAGTTTTGACTTCTTGAATACAATGTGGGTTTTTTTGTTTGTTTGGTTTTTGAGGCTTTTTTTTCCCATTCAGCTTCCAGAAAAATGAGTGAATGAGAAGGTATTTCATCTTTCCAAACTCCCTTCTCTCTCATGTCTCTAACACAATACACTTGGAAACAATAGGCAGATTATTAAGTTTTCAAATGAATCTCCGTGTTTCTCTCCTGCCTCTGGATGCCTCACCTCTCCTCTGCCTTGCCTTTCAGCACATCTGGTAGCCATGTGTGGTCGTGCTAATGAAGACTTTCCTGAGTGAGTTACAATTAGTTCCGACTGCCATTCAGCTTTCCTGGGCTGTACCAAAGGAAAAGATGGGAAAGGGGCTGAGGGAGCACCAGTAACTCTTTCACTTCCCCAAACTGAATTCTCCATGCCCCTGGGACTTTCATCACCATGGCTTGAGAGGAATTTTTTTTAAAAAGGTGTAAGCAAATACTTTCAGAGTTTCCTCCTTCCTTTTTCCAAATCAGCATTTTATCCAACTTGATTAAATGCGACAGACAGGCAGCAGTACCTCTGTGATCCGTAGAACAATAGAGAATTGTTAAACAGATGCTATGTCCCCTTCTGGGCCCACGTATTATACTTACCTAACAATTTCATCTGCTTTAATAGAATAAATTTGTGTTTGTGTATTTTACTATTTGATGGATTAGAAGGAACTGCGGAAGCAAATGCACTGTATACAATTAGGCTGTCTTGAAAATGCACACTTGTTTATTCTAGGCCTCTTCTCCCCTTCTCAATCAAGCTACTAATAGAGCTGTTTTAAGTTTCAACAAGGACCATATTAACTGTGGGTCTCCACATGAAACAGAATGCTAACCCAGCGTCTCCTGATCATGTAAGCCTCCCAAATCCTGTTCTACATTTCTGTCTGAAATCACCATTATTTCTTTTCAATGCTTTTTCTGTACCTAGCAAATTATAAGTGCTCAATAAATACTATATAATGGCCGTAATAGCCTTTGTGAGATTTTAAGTGACTGTGACTATAGAAAGTTTAATATAATTATTTTTGGCAACTTGTACCTATACCTTATTCTAATGCTATCTATCTTTTAATTTCACTAGCTCTGGTCTTAGTATATGCATTTTAATCAGTAAAAACTAACCAGTGATAACAACCACAGTTTACATTTCAGCCTATCATACACTCTTGTTTACACACAATTGGCACATGAACCCCTATAACTACTAACAATTACAAATGAATGTTTACAAATAAGAATTCAAAATCAGAAAAAAAAACTGTATTTCCTAATGGCTCATTTGAAGTTATTAGAATGTACAAATCAAACCAACTAGTACCCCGAAGACAAAAATATGTAACAGTAAAGAAATAACATAGAAGAATGCTGTGGGAATATTTTTTCTTCTTTTAACTGAAACCAAAACTAAATAACATCACATACAGGAATAGTGATCCCAAATAAAATACAGTAAGCATATTAGGTTAAAAAAATAAATCACAGCCCTTCAACTCATCTGGACCATAAATGTAAATAATCTCTCAGTTAAAAGAAAGAAAAGAATCTTCCTCACTATAGGTAATTAAAAAATATGTCAATTTAACACAACTAAAATTTCTACAACTATTTTCCCTACTGCCTTCCCCTCACATATTACAAAATGTGAATGTTTTAATTGTACAGTGCTAAATTCTCAGACTGGAGAAATTTTTGCCTTCAGCTGGACAGTTCTTTACTTTCATCTCTGGGTGGTTATCCTTCCAAATTTATCTCTGTCCCTCTCTGAAATGACCAAATTAAAACAAAAAACAAACAAACAAAAAAATCCTGTGCACATTTTTTGTAGGGTGCTTTTTTGATTTTTGGTTTTTTCATACCAGGAGAAACATAGAGAATGGGAAAATTACACAACACACTCAGAATTTTTTTTTAAAATGGTTTTAACTTCAGTGATGAAAATATTGAGATTCATCCACATTTCAAAATGTCAATATAATTCTAAAATACAGAGTAAATTAGTTAGCAACACAAATAATTTATTATAAGAATGACATGTTTTTCACTGTTAATTTTTTCTTTATTTTTTATGAACAGGAAAATGACTTTATAAGCAATAATGACAGTTAATGACAACCCAGTGAGTCACTGCCCACTGCCTCTTGGGTCTTAAGAAGGGGGTAGTTCCATGTATTAAATGATAATTAATGCCATTAAACATTCCAACACTACACTTACTTAACATCTTTTGGCATCCAAGCTCTTAAATGCTTCTACTGTACCTCACAAAATAATTGAACCCCAAGAAGGTACATAGTGTTGATCTTCAAAGTAACTGACTGAGATTTCTCTGGCACAGAGAAACAGAACAGAATCAGTCTGTAATTTTTATGTTCACAAATAAGTTTTATATGGGGGCATTATATTTTTATGAAGCTAAGTAATAAATTTATACAAGTTCAATACTCAGTAAGCTGTACCCTGTCATAGTTGACATTGATTCTAAGTCCGTGTTGCTAATGTTTGCTCTGCAACCTGATGCTGCTATGGCAAATCAGATTGCTTCTAGATGTGATTCAAACTCATTTTTATAAATCATAGATTCAGTTATTTATATTATGATTATAGTCCTAATATCAATGTTTTAGGAAGGTGGTAGGAAGAAAAACTGAGTAAATAATAAAATATTCATATATTGGATAACGACTTTAAAAATTATTTAATATTGATAAACATAAAATGATATGATTTTCTGATAACTAAAGAATTATTTTATTGTTTGTACAGATGTTTAAATTAACATACACATTCCTCTCTTATCTCTCTTAAATTCAGCAGGATAACTGTAAGTCTTCACAAGGCATGTTATCAATGTAAAAGCAATAAAAAAGTCACCCCCTTGTGAATTACTATTTACAGTATTTCACAAGAATCGCATTCACACCCTCCAAATGAACAAGGTTGTCTCTTTAAATTGAAGGACACCAAGGGCACTTTTCATCAGTTAGCATTAGCAATAGGGGGGATGCGAAGGGAGAAAATAAACCATTTTTCTATCATTTGAACTCTCTTTGACCCTTGCAAGCTATTCAAGTATGCACTTAAGACAATTCAAATAAATAACATATATACACATATATAGAGCAGATATGTAGATAGCAAAAGAGTGAATCCTTGTAAAGCAGATAGATTGATATGTAGAAATTAATCACCTTGAAGCCTGTTTCTTGGCATTGTCATTGGTAACACAAGAGGAATCCCCATTAATAGACAGTAAAAACATTTCATAATTTTAATCAATAATTCTGTGAACCAGGGTATAGACTTGCAGTGAACCATCCATAGCTAATAGAGCTAAATAAGTAAAGAAAAAGAGAGAGCCACCTTGTCCCCAAATTGACTTAAAGCTTTTCAACATATGATCATGTTTATACTGGATGGGTCAGGGGCAGAGGTGGTGAAGGAGGCTGGCAAATTTTAAATGCCCTAAGAAGTGTACAGTGAAATATATTATTCAAGTGATACTTAGATTAAAAAATTCAAAATATCTCAGTCTTAAACTTATCTTTATTCCAAAAGTTAAACAAAAAATTTATGAAAACATATTAAATCTCATAAATGTGGACTTGTACATATCCATAGATACAGAATTATTTGTTCATTTTTGCTAAAATATTTCCTCAAAACAGTGTCAGCAAATGGTGTCTGTCTAGCAATTTCTAACACCACTCCCTCTCTTTAGCGGCACTATGTGATGTAGTTTTAATGAAAGTATTACTAGGAAAATTGCATTTTTTTTTTATATGGAACACTGATAAAGGTAGTGATCCAAAAGTGACAGTTGAATGCATAAAAATCATGCATGAATCATGCATATTAATATTTTTGGTTGCTTTCTGAAGGCACCCATTATTGCCTTTTCCCCAAAAAAGAGATACAAAAAGAGAAAAGAATAGAAATGGAGATTTAAAATATGACAAAATTATCCTGTGTATTCCCTTAATGTTTAGAGAGCTTCAATCATACAGTCTCTAGAAGCAAAAATAAAACCCCACCAAAATTAACAGAGGAAGGTAGAGATAAATGGGTCACCAAGTAAACCTCTCTTTCAGCTAGAAACTATGTGGATGTGGGTGTTTCTTTAAAGTAAAACATGTGTCTTTCATTCCCAGGAAGCTCTGTCAGTGATGAGGATGTGGAATTCAGTGGTCCTGTATATTCATCCCACCTAGGCATTCCTGCTACCTTCTGGAACAGTGACAATACTAACTCTAGAAACCAGGAGTCAAGAAGAATTACTCTGTTGTGATTCCCAGTGTCCCACAGAGCAGAATTTCACCACAGTCCTGTGACATGTGACTGGGCTTGGGGAGTTCCAGTGTCAGCTCCAAAACCCTAAGAAGGGCTCTTCCTTTTGTAAAACAAATGAATTAACCAAATATTGCCACATTCTTGAAGCTATTGACACACTGGGAACTTCAATCCTCAATTTGCTTTGTATTTTTTTTTTTCAATAGAATGAAAAGAGGGCCGGCCCGGTGGTGCACTGGATAGTGCGCCGCTTGGGAAGCGCGGCAGCACTCCCGCCCGAGGGTTCGGATCC
>NW_007735295.1:17559-17980 GCF_000696425.1 Galeopterus variegatus | reverse complement strand
AATTTAAGAAAGTTAGATTTTAAAAAGACAGAAGGTATTTTTATTTATTACCCATAGTGGGAAATTACGTGTTTTAGATTTGAACTCAATTTAAAAAAAAAAAAAAAAACTCAACTTGCTATGTTTCACTCGTAAGTGGTATATGGTAGTGCATGAGTTGAAATCAGTTTGTCCACTATTTCTGAGTCTTCTAAATGGTAAAACTTTCATTGATATTTACACACCTCAGTCCCTTTTACAGATGTGTATTGCATCAGGCTCTACTAAGTTGCAGAGTTCTGTATGATTTTTATCTGGACATCCTAATTAAAAATTATAAATCTTAATTCTCACATTTATCATTGCTTTTTTAAAAACCAGTTTATTCACTATATTGTCTTCTGATTCCTAATTTAAAAATGAGAAAAATAACCAGTATTTG
>NW_007735295.1:15074-17358 GCF_000696425.1 Galeopterus variegatus | reverse complement strand
AAAAATTTTGTCCAGCTCCTACAATATATGCATATTCATTTCCCCTATACCCTTTGTAATCTGTCATGTTTCTTTTAATGGCAAAAATACAAAGAGAATAATGTGTCAAAAACATTAAATTCAAACACCAAAACTTAACCAAGGAAAAGCCATTCATTTCATTGTGTCCTACTGGAAATGCCTTAATCTGGTAGAAAGTTGAAATATGTAGATACAATAGAAGTGAATGCTTGTTTCCTAATAATGCTGATCTTAATCTTATTATGGAAACTAGGTATACATATCAATTTTTTTTTAATTACTTAAAAATTTAATTTATGCCAATGTGATCAGACAGGCCAGTCTCTTTCATTGTCCTGGTTCAATTTGTTAACATTATTTTCCCAGGAAGGTAGGACATGATTTCTGTAAAAACCGAGCACTGTGATGCACACCGGTGTACTTCAAAAAGTTCACGGAAAAATAGAATTAAAAGATATTACAATTCTTTTCACAACTGTTTTGAAGTGCCCTTATATATGGTGGGTATGCAATATATAATTAAAGGTATATTTTGAAATAGATTCCAAGTACTGGCATGTGGAAAAAAATTTAGGTTGTAAATATTACTTCTTTATCATTTAAACTTAGAAAAAATGAACAGAAATTCGTCTTGAAAATACAAATGGCCCTAACTTTTTCGCTGTGTGATCTCAGACAAATTACTAACATCCCTGAGTCTTCACTTTCTAAAGTGTAAAATAGTTTGTAATAAAACTGCATCAAGTAAAAAGATCACAAATTTACAACTTACAAATTTTAGTAAATACTTGTTACACAGCAAAAGAGAAATTGTACCAATATTGTTATTATGTTGTCATAAGACATTATGCCCTTGGTTCCTCATAATCTACCCGAATCTTCATTATAAATATTAAATATTTACTTAAGTTATATGTATTTAATGCTTATTAAAAATCTCTTTAATTACTTGGAATACTCTGTGATTAAGGGCAAAAACAACTTTATAAAGAACTCCAAGTACTGCTACAACTCTAAGGAATTAAGTACTGTAAGGAATTAAGTACAACTCTAAATTAAGGAATATTTTCCCTTTACCAATAGTCAAAATAGACTACTATTTCTTAAACCAAATCTGGACATCTAGGAAAAGTGATGTAGCTACAAAGGGCAAAGGGATACCAAAGATGAAGAATCCCGAAGATCAGTTTTTTTTTTTTCCTTTTTGTCTTTTTACGTGTCCGGCAACGGATCGCAACCCTCAGTGTTGNAGTGGTATATGGTAGTGCATGAGTTGAAATCAGTTTGTCCACTATTTCTGAGTCTTCTAAATGGTAAAACTTTCATTGATATTTACACACCTCAGTCCCTTTTACAGATGTGTATTGCATCAGGCTCTACTAAGTTGCAGAGTTCTGTATGATTTTTATCTGGACATCCTAATTAAAAATTATAAATCTTAATTCTCACATTTATCATTGCTTTTTTAAAAACCAGTTTATTCACTATATTGTCTTCTGATTCCTAATTTAAAAATGAGAAAAATAACCAGTATTTGTTGCATAGGCTATCCAATAATGGTTTTATTAGGAAAGAGACTTAAACAGCTTTTCCCCTTTTCCATATCCCTGGCAGGATAAAAATCACTTTTCTAATGGTAAATACTAAAATCAAAAAATGTGAGCAATCATGGAAACTGTGAGTTTTCCCAACAAATGTGAGTCACTTAATATCCCCAGAAGTAATGTAGCCTCCCGAGAAAACAGAGAGATTCAAAAGGAGATGATGATTTGATGGTTTTTCCTGTGTCTAAGTAAGATTGGCTATGACTAAATAGTTTCTCAATTGCTAGACTAAAACAAGCCAAAACAAACAGATTTTAAAACTTTAAAGTATGTTGTGTAGTAGTGACTGTCCAAGGTCTCACTAAAGTCAACATCAGATAGATAATACTGAGATGAGTTAGATGCAAAGGGCTGCTCTTGAATTCATTGCTTATAGAGAAAAATTAGCAACATTGTTACAATCAGAAAAAATTAAAAATAAAATATTCTCACCTGCATATCAACAAATCCAATATGGTTTACATTTAATAATAAAGAGGAAAACATATATACCTCAGGTAGTTACAGCTCAAATGGTTGCAAAAAAGTAAAAAAATTTTTAGTGTAGTAATGGTAGAATAATCTCAGATTTTCAAATCAATAAAAATTTTGTCCAGCTCCTACAATATATGCATATTCATTTCCCCTATACCCTTTGTAATCTGTCATGTTTCTTTTAA
>NW_007735295.1:12659-14297 GCF_000696425.1 Galeopterus variegatus | reverse complement strand
GAGCGCCGCCGCGCTTCCCAAGCGGTGCACTATAGCAGTGCGCCACCGGGCCGGCCCCACTGAAGATCAGTTTTAATGATCCTGGTGAGAAAAGAAAGAGGGGCTTCCTCTATCTTACAAATTATATAAAAGAATTTTGCACATCGTAAGACTCACTGAATACTTGTCAACCGAGTGATGCCAATCTTAGGTATGGGTACGCTTTCAGACTATCCTTAACTTCAAAACTTTCATTAAGATGAGGATACTAAAATTATAAACTCCAAAGACCTGCTTATTAGTGGTAACGTATGCAAGAAAAATGACAAATTCTTGGGTTCAGAAGGCAGAGAGAGGGATCAATTTGGAGCTTAAGAAATACTGTCAGTTATAAGAAGAATTTTATGAGGACATTAAATTCTTTGGAGTTCGCATGACTAAAGACTGCATATGTATAATATAATTCCATAACTATTATGATAAAGTCCTTAAACCATTCACTTCCTTTCTTTATTAAAAGTGAGTTCCTACAAAGCTATAATAACCAAAACAGCATGGTACTGGTGTAAAAACAGACACATTGATCAANATCATATACATTGTATATTGACAAAATAAAAATTTAATGAAAAAAATAAAAAAATAAAAAATAAAAACTATAAACAAAAAAAAGTGAGTTCCACTTGTGAATTTATAACTGCAGGAAAAAAAAAATCACTTTTCAAACTATTCCCATGACAGCAGTTTAATGGTGAACAAAATACCAAAAGAATGGCACATGTTCAGGAAACATCATCAAGAAG
Source organism: Galeopterus variegatus (assembly GCF_000696425.1). Classification (NCBI taxonomy): domain Eukaryota; kingdom Metazoa; phylum Chordata; class Mammalia; order Dermoptera; family Cynocephalidae; genus Galeopterus; species Galeopterus variegatus. The sequence goes on along the minus strand of NW_007735295.1, from coordinate 13,515 downwards.
CTTAGCTAAAAATTAGATGCACCTATTATCTAATAATTTCTGTACCTGGTGATAATTAAGTAATCAGTAATTCTTAAAAACTAGCACCCTAAATTTCAGAATGTTCCTATGATAAATGACAAACTGAATACATTTGGGTAAGATTTGCTTTGTTCAATATATTGGCTGATAATAACTTGTAATTGTTGTTTTAAACTGAATTTTAAAAGTAAACATTAAGTTTACATTAAATAACACTAAGTCCTCTTGTAAAGCCCCAAAACAATCATCAGGATTGTTTGTTTAACATCTACCATGCATAAAACATAGTACTGGGCACGTTAACTGTGTTTTAGGAATGTTCAATACCTAATTTAATCATTTTGAATATAAATTTTCAAATATCATAAAAAAGTTACTGTAGAACTGGATACACATAACATTTTTATTGTAAAAATAAAAGGCTAAAGACATGTATAAGACATAAAACAAAGAATACAGGTCTTAGAAAGCATTGTTATTATTGTTGGTTCCAATAAATATGCATTAACGTTAGCATGATATTATCAGTGTGTACCTTTATGGTAACATATACACAAAGTAGTAACAAAGCAGTTAAAATTGATAAAACAAATTGTACAACTTTTATCCTAACCTGGAATCTGTCTTGAATACTGCCTAGTATTCATAGTAGAATTTGGACCTCAATAACGTATCAAGTGGGCCATGCGAACAAAATTTTAAAATATTTCTTCCTGACCAAGCTATTGATCTATTCTGAGGTGTGACTGACTGGAATATCTTAAATTTTCTACAGATATTGTGATTACAATGCTCTCCATATCCATAAAAATGATTTAATCTTTTTTAAAATTAT
>NW_007735295.1:6161-11991 GCF_000696425.1 Galeopterus variegatus | reverse complement strand
GTGATTACAATGCTCTCCATATCCATAAAAATGATTTAATCTTTTTTAAAATTACGATGCCCAGCAGCAATGAATGCTAGAGTTCAGTTGTATGTTCCATAAAAAATTACTTCCTCTTAACTGTTTTGGTCATTGATTTTATTGGGTGTTTCCTAGTATTTGGAATATGAAACAGTAAAGAAATCTATCCATAGATATGTATTTTTTATTATCATCTTTGTTCCATACTGAGAATGCACTTCATTTGAGTGTCATCTTTTACTCATGGTTATAATACAGCGCTGGTGTCTGTGATTCCTTGTTTTTCAATGATTTTATTTTCTATTTTTATGAAACACACAGAACCTTCAGCAAACATGTTTTTCAAAGAATGTATTCTGTAATATTTATCTAAGTTTAGGTCTGTTATATCTTTAATACGAATATCAGTAGAGGGGAGATTGGTATAGTAATCTAATGTTGGGACATATAAAAAATAAATGATAATTGCCCCGTCAGTGCCTGGGCCAATGTTAGGTCCGTACTGTGTTGCAAGCTACCTAAATAAGAAATGAATTGTCTCTACAGACTTTCTGGTTCATAAATTTCCTGTAGAAAGGAAGTGATTGTTTTGTTTAAAGGAAACATCCTGGGTTAAATTAAGCAAAAGTCCCATTTTCTGTCAACAGAAGACAAAGCAGAGAGGTAAAAAGGTCAATAAATATCAAAAGCAAGAGACTAACCAGTATTTATTGGGTACCTTATATATGCAAGTATTGAGGACATCAGGAAAGCAAAATATCTGAATGTCTGAGTTAACTTTCTCTTTTGGTTCAAATATTTTGTATTTTGTGTAGGCATGATATACACATGGCTAAACATATAATAAAGATTTAAGCCTACCTTTTAAAGTTAAAAGTCTATAAAAGATACCTTTCTAATTCAAATCAAAGCATCACAGAGCTGGGGCAATCATCTCTTCCACACGTGTATGTCCAATTAGTCCAACAGAACTTTCTTACTGAATTTGTTTAGGAGTTAAGGCAAGTGTCCCCATGTCCATTACGGAGCAGGGCATTTCTGTGTTTTTAGTATCCCAACGATGCACAAGTTTCCTCATTTAATCTTACATTGTTCAAATAAAACCTTTCCTAATCTACGTGAGTTTTCTTCTCCATGGATATGGAAAATTTTATGGAACTGGTCATAAAAATATAAATGTGAGCTATAGTTACTTCTTGAGCTTGGACTACTACACTTCTTAAAAAGAAGAATACTATATATGAATATATATATAAAGTACTTACTGTAAAAGATCCATCACATATGGTCATTTTCAATTCAACCTTACAACAAAGCACATACCTATTCCGTTACATAACTTGTGCTAAATAGATAGAAGGTGGCCTAGTACATAGAAAACATTCAAATAAATTAATATCATCATTATTATTTTATAAATGGAATAATCATTGTCTTTAAAAGTACAATTTACCTTGGACTACCCACAATTTACATAATATTACATACTATAAAAGTGTATGTGCATGCCTCTGGTTTATATGTATGTACAAAACTTATTCATAAATTCATTTAACAATCCTATATTAAGTACCTTCTATATGCTAGGTACTATGGCAGGTACTGGAACACAAAGATAAAGACCATAATACCCCACTCAAGAAGCTTAGTTTAACATCTTAGTATGATACTGTTGCATCTAATAGATAGGTGTAATATAGTATGCTATGTGCAAAAATAGAATTATGCACAGGGTATATTAAGAGCCAAAATACTGATACCTTTTCCAGTTTAGGATGGGCAAGGAGAATCACAGACGACTACAAATTAAGACTTCTCTGCTTCTTAGAAACATTCTCACAATGAGGCATGCTCTTCTTCTAAATTATGTATATCCATTGTCATTATTGCACTAAGTGGTGAGAGTCTTTGGGTATACAGTCTTAAAAAATGTTTCCATCTCCACATGATAACTTCAAAAAGTTAAATCATATTTCATTCTATTAAGTTAAAAATTTCCTGTCTTTGGGCCGAGCCGGTGGCGCACTCGGGAGAGTGCGGCGCTGGGAGCGCAGCGGCGCTCCCGCCACGGGTTTGGATCCTATATAGGGATGACCGGTGCGCTCACGGCGCTCACTGGCTGAGCGCGGTGCAGCCGGTCTCAAAAAAGGGCAAAAAAAAAAAAAATTTCCTGTCTTCAAATATAAACTAGGATTAGTATTTGAGAGTTTTGCTATCTTCACAAGGATTTCTACACAGTATATTCCTTATCAAACTGAACCTAAAATGAATCCCTGATTAACTATGTGTCAGCCAGGAGACTATTCCATCACCTATCACAGTGTCTAGCATGTAGTAAGCACTCAATAATAAGCATTGGCTGGAGGAGCAAATGAATGAATAAACTCTCAGTCCCTTATCATCTTGGAAGAGCTTTGAACAAAAGTGAAGTACATACTCAGTAATGTAATGAATGTAGAATGTTCTTATGATGTTTAAAATTATTTCATCTGTATCTGACATGAACATTCAGAAGTCTCAGTGTTCTTTTGAAACAAATACTGTAACATGTCACTTAAAGATTGGGGTATGTTCTGAGAAATGCATCCTTAGGTGATTTCATCATTGTGCAAACATCGTAGAGTGCACTTACACAAACCTAGATAGTATATCTACTACATTCCTAGCCTATATGTATAGCCAATATAACCTTATGGGATCTGGGCCGGCCCGGTGGCGCACTGGAGAGTGTGCCGCTTGGGAGCACCGCGGCGCTCCCGTCGAGGGTTCGGATCCCATGTGGAGACGGGTTCCCGCTCACTGGCTGAGCGCAGTGCAGGCGCAACACCGAGGGTTGCGATCCCGTTGCCGGTCCCCGGTACGGGCGCGACACCGAGGGTTGCGATCCCGTTACCGGTCAGTAAAAAAGACAAAAAAAAGGAAAAATAAATAATAATAATAATAATAATAATCTTATGGGATCATTGTCATATATTGGCCCATCATTGACAAAAATGTTATGGGGCACATGACTATAGTGGAATTCAAATAAATCTAAGCAAGGCTTTCAAACAACTAAGATAAGTAAAATGTCACACGAACAGAGTACGACCACGTATCAGGAAAACATAGTAATAAAGGGAGTGAAGTCTGGAGCCCCCCTGCTTGCGTTCAGATCAAGGCTCTACTCCTTGCGTCACGTGACCTCGGGTGAGTTATTTCACTTCTCAGTGCCTTCGGGTTCTCATTTATGAAATAAGAATACAACGATGCTTCCCTCATAGGGCTGTTTCAAGGATGAAAGGGATTAAATATTTGAAATAACTTTAAATAGCATCTGTAGATAGAAGGCACTCTATGGGTGTTTGTTTAATAAATAAACAGTCATTTATTTATTTTTTTTTTTTGTTTTTTTTTTTTTACTGACCGGTAACGGGATCGCAACCCTCGGTGTTGCGTCCGCACCACGCTCAGCCAGTGAGCGGGAACCGGTCTCCACATGGGATCTGAACCCTTGGCGGGAGCGCCTCCGCGCTCCCAAGCGGCGCACTCTCCAGTGCGCCACCGGGCGGCCCAATAAACAGTCATTTAAAAAACAACTTTCTTTAAAATGGGGACAATGATAACCCCTTTGTATTTGGTGCTGAATTGAATATGGGAGTTCTTTTCCATAGCTATCTACAAGTTTCACTGTGTAGACTTATCCATGACACAGAAATCCAGCCTGCATGGTTTTCGTTATAAAGGTGACTTGGTCAAAAGTGGCAACTACACAGGTGTGTTTCAAAGTTTATGAAATTCTTCCTCTGTACAGGGGAATCCCTCACACATTTCAGTCTTGTCCGTAGGATTCCCTCCTCAAACAATTCTAACGTGTCATTTCATATTAATATTAATATGTCATTTCATATTCACTTCTAATAGGTCCTATTCACATGCCAGGGAGCTGCATGGATCCCCTCCGTTTCATAGGTTTTAGTTTATTCCATAGCCGTTATGTGTCTCCTGTCACTCTGGCTGTTTTTGGTTTCGTTGTCTGTATTCAAGGGAGGCTTGTGGTTGCGTCTTTCCCAAGTGTCTGTGTCTCGAGTCGCGCGGTTTGCCCCCTCTGTCTCTCATCATTGCTTTTGGCTCAGTCCCTTGACAGGAAATGAGAGATTTATTTTATCTGGCTTGAACTACATTGTTCCTTCCTGACTACTGGTGTTACTTCACTCTAAATAACATGACTTTGTGCTCACAGTCTGCCCAAGGTCAAAGCCTGAGGGTAATAGACACATTTAAGAGAGGGGAGGAGAATATAACCAGAGGGAAGGAGCGGGCAAGTAGAGAATAAGAAAAAAAATAAAAGAGTGATGTAAAAGTTAAACTTGCATCAGGTCTCAATTTTCTGGAGGACTTGAAATGGAATCTGTTCTGAAGAGCTGAAAGCAGAACTTTTTTTTTTCCTTTCCAGATGTTATAGATTTAAATTGACACTGTGAAATAATCCAGGCTTGAAAGTCAAATTTTGTTTTTAAAAACAGCATGAGTTATCTGGGAATGGGTTTACAAAGCTTACTAATATCTGTTATATCATAATTGTAGTGTATTTTTAATAATTTAAATTCAGATGATTCCTGGAATTCAAATATTCCTCTCTGGTTTGACATAAAAATATGAAAGAATTATGACTGCATACAATTAGGGAAACTAAATTAATTGTAAAAAAGTAAAATTTAATAAATGCTACCTTACCTTGGAACTTGGAACCATTAAAAATGGGTTGAAAATTTTGTCTGCATTTAAGTGTAAATAAGAATATAACTGAACCACGTTTCCTAACCAATTCATATCTCGCCTTTCCTTCATTTTTTCCCCTTTGGAGGTGTGAATACACCTTTCTTGGATTTTTCAAATACCACTAGAGTTTCAAAGAGTCAACAGGATGACCACTCAAAGACGCGGTGAAAGAAAACATCTCAGTGTCACTGGTCACAGTATTTATGCTGGGCTGATCCACTCTGGTATAGTTCAAAAGTTCGGGATGAGGGAAAAACTGTCTAATCTTTCTCTGTCTGTATATCTCTCTTTCTCTCTCTCTGTCTCTCTCTGTATATATGTATATAATACATTGTTCAAATAAATAACAGACATATATAAATATACATATGTATGTTTAAATACATATATGTTTATTCCTGTTATTTTAATAATCATGCCATTTAATTATACTTCTTCCTCAGGAAAATGGGTTTAATGGAATTGGACTTTAAATGAAGCAAAAAGTATTAGGTTACATATAAGGCCAGATTTTGCACACAGAAAATTATTTCATATGGGTATTCCATTCTTGGGAAAGAGGATGAAATCCCATGTACTATGATCTTTCAACACGTATCATTCTATGCGCTGTAAGCAGTTTATGCTGAAGTCAGAGGACATTCCTAATGACCTCATAAAGACTTTAGATGTTTATGAAACCTCCTTCAGAAAGCCCTACTCATTTCTATGGCACTAAGTAAACATCACAACATTGAATCAGACAGGTCCCAGTGTCTGCAAATAATAAATGGTTTGTTTTTTATGCAAATACTTCAGCTTGAAACATTCTCTAACCAGAAAATTATTCTTCAGAACACACTTCCTTTATATGTCAATTTCTTATGAGGTGGTCTTCATGTGCAATGGACTCCCAAATATTAAAATGTGGTTCAACACAATTGCAATTATGATTTCAATAAAGTCTCATTTTTTAACATCAAGTTATTGAAAGTCACAGCAAACTATGTTTTAGACATTGTTTTTAATGTCTTTTGATTATTAAATTCTAAATATAGTTCTGAAGAGT
>NW_007735295.1:1932-4788 GCF_000696425.1 Galeopterus variegatus | reverse complement strand
TTTCTGATATATCTTTGCATTCCATGCACACAAACATTAGGCAAAATCAGTGTTGTTATACATATTTTCCAGATCACAGAATGAGATATAAAGTAACATGTGGAGTATACATAAAGCAAATGTATTCCACAGGGGCTGGTATTCCTTAGGGGCTGGTTTTCCAAAGCCCTGAAGTTTCAGGTTTAGCCTAACTTCTTAAAAGTACATATAAAATGTTAACCTTGCAACAGACAGGAAATTTTCCCCAGGCTAGTCTCTGTTGTAAGACAAAGAATTGTAGCACAGCAAGGTTGCTGGCTCAAGGACAGACAAGTTACTGATTGATATGTAAAGATACTGAGAAACTGATGTTGGGAGAGAGAATGTTTGCTAAGATCAAGCTTTTGTTGGTAGATTGACTTAACCTCTTGCCAATTGCATTATGGAATGTCACCTTGCTTGTTTCACTGAATGTTACCAGCCTCTATTGTTAAACTATAATTGGCCATAACCACATGTATGTTCTTTTCCTGTAACTTCTGGGCCTGAAGAATAAATGTGGGATGAGAACCCCAGTTCACGGTTAATTTCCCAAAAAAGAAGGGATGCCTCTCTCTTGAGGGTTCCAGGAGATTAACCCCCGTTGGGGTCTCTCACTGCTTGGAAGAAATGGGCTTTGAGTAATCCTTTTTGCAAATCGTGGAAGACAAAGCAACAGTAACATGCCCAAGAGCATAGAGTTCACAAATGGTGAAGTTGGGATTCAAATTTAGGCATATCTTATTCTAAAACCCATGCACATTTACTATTCTAGAATAGGAATTAAAATGGTGGATTTCAGAAATTCATTATATNGCCTCTATTGTTAAACTATAATTGGCCATAACCACATGTATGTTCTTTTCCTGTAACTTCTTGGCCTGGAGAATAAATGTGGGATGAGAACCCCAGTTCACGGTTAATTTCCCAAAAAAGAAGGGATGCCTCTCTCTTGAGGGTTCCAGGAGATTAACCCCCGTCGGGGTCTCTCACTGCTTGGAAGAAATGGGCTTTGAGTAATCCTTTTTGCAAATCGTGGAAGACAAAGCAACAATAACATGCCCAAGAGCATAGAGTTCACAAATGGTGAAGTTGGGATTCAAATTTAGGCATATCTTATTCTAAAACTCATGCACATTTACTATTCTAGAATAGGAATTAAAATGGTGGATTTCAGAAATTCATTATATCTAGAGTCCTACTGTGTTGCTCATCTGTACAAAGTAAAGAGCTATAAACAAATACAGTTCTTGTGTTCTTCAAAAGGTTAAATCTAGAGATTCCAAATGACCCAGCAATTCCTTTTTTAGGTATACACCCAAGAAAAATGTAAAAATATTCACGTGCAAAAACTTGTACCCAAATGTTTCTAGCCACATTATTCAGAATAGTCAAAAAGTGGAAATAACCTGATATCCACCAGCTGATAAATGGATAAATAAGATGTTGTATATCCAACAATGGAACATTATTTGGCAATAAAAAGACATGAAGTATTGATATATACTACAACCTTAGTGAACCTTGAAAACATTCTGCTAAGTGAAAGAAGTCAGTCACAAAAGGCCGCATAGTATATGATTCCACTGACTTGAAATATCCAGAATAGGCAAATGTATAATGACAGAAAGTAGATTAGTGGTTGCCTATGGCTGTCCCGTTTGGGAGAGAAATGGGGAGTGACTGTTAATGACTATGGGATTTATTTGTGAGATGATGAAAATATTCTAAAATTGATTGTGGTGATGTTTACACAACTCTGTGAATATACTAAAAAATAATTGAATTTAAACTTTAATTGTATTTTATGCAATTATATCGCAATCTAAGTTATATCTCAATAAAGCTCTTACCAAAAAAAGCAGTTGTGTAAAATCTTTGCATCGTATCATGATGAAGAGATGGGCAGCACTTTCCCACGGGGACAAGAAACCACTAAGCAAACCTAGCTACTGCAACAGGGAAGAGGAGTAGGTTTTTTTCTATCATTTTCCCTTACTATAAGTCTCCTGGGTTCAGGAGGACTTTTGAAACATTGAGAGGATTGAAAAGGCATCACTCCTTAGCCAAGTGTGTTTTGAGACCCGAGCTTGTTGGAAAAGTTAAAACCACAAACTGGCAGTTTACCAATGCTAAAATATTTGACATTTTCTCTCTGATCTGACTAGTATTGGAGTACTGTGTAGATAACCACAAAGAACAATTGAAACAGTGGGAAGTATTTACTGTTTTATTAACACTAAAAGAGTAGAATTTCCTTCTTCTACCTGGATTCAGTTCTTTACATTCTGATGAGAAGTAAGTTGCCCAACTGGAAAATTTGTCAATATAATTTTTAGTCCTGGTCCATCATTAGGTGACAGAAAAACATCATGCGTGGCAAAGAATCAGTAGGTAGTAATCAGATTTCCTATGATGTTGACATTTCCCAACCCTTCCAACCCTGCATAGATTTTTTTTGGTGGGAGGAGGGGAGAATCCTAGAAATACCAAAGAATAGGTTTATAAAAGACCAGCTCTCTGTAGATAATAACATATTTTATCCCAATAATCTTTAGATGTTTATATCTTAAAAGTTACTCAGTTGAAGTTGCTTTCAAATTAAACACCATTGCTGCAGTGTTTCTGTTGTGATTGTCGGAGGAAAGTGGAGCCAGTGCAATTTGTCCATGTTTTACAAATCACCATCTGGCAGGGATATGGCAACATGTGAAATCTTCACAGGACTCTTGTTTTTCTACTATCTGCTGGATAACTAAGGAGATCACCAGACTGCTAGGATGCCTGCCAGATGGTAAGCAGGTATGTTTATGAGTTTAAGATTCTTATTTTCTTTCA
>NW_007735295.1:0-1288 GCF_000696425.1 Galeopterus variegatus | reverse complement strand
CGCTTTCACATGCTCTGGGTACAGAGGCAGAAAAGTGAAAAGGAAAAGAAAAAGGACGTGGATAAGTAAGTGACCGTGTATGATTATTACAAATGTCTTTGGGGTTTTTTGAAATATGGATTGTCCAAGGTCCACATTGAATTACTTTCTATCAAAGTAGAAAAATCAGCAGTCATATGGTCACAATATATATTTTTAAATGCTATGTTTTTCATTTTTGTATAAATAAACAGGCATATCGTTTCTTTAGTACTGTTGAGAAGACATGCATTACTCAGAGGATCATAAGTGTCATCAACATTTGGAGAGTGTGTACCTGTGCATGGTAACTGGCTAGCCATTTCAGTGAAATAAAAGTGAGGGTCTGTTTATATTTTATTTTGATTATTCCAATAAACTAGGGTAGGCAAAGAATATCTAGTAGAGTTATAACAAAAATCCTCTAACAATCATTGATTCTCAGAACTGAATCTGAGAAGTAAGTCGCAATCATTAGAGTGGCTTCTGTGAAAGGCAAATGACATCCTAAACAATTTTGACAGGTAATAAGTGAATATCACAAAAGAGGTAGTGTCTGATATACAGAGAAATACAGTTCTTTAAAGTTAGGTTTGATGCTTGCTCAGCAACATACCAGCAACATGATCCAAATTTCTGAAATTCTCTGAGCTTCAGTAAGTTCATCTATGAAATGGATGAAAATGTTCTACCTTCTATGATTGTTATGCGGTTTTGTCTAGCAAATACATAGTTGCTTAACAGATAATGCTGTTATCATTATTATTATTATGATCATCTGGAGAGGACTTCTAGGTTAAATCCCTAGATGTAGAATTTGCTCATATGACCATTTAAATATACATCTGATCATATGATCTGTATATTTGGATATACATAAGCTCTGAATGCAGTTGCATACTTCAATGCAAATATTCACATATATAAGTATATATGCATAATAGTAGATATATTCACCCAATCACAGGAAACAAACATAAATATTTCAACTTAAAGCTCTGTAGTCATATTGACTAATTTGATTAAATTTTCAGTTTTCAGAAGTGACACTTAGTGCAAATTACCAAGCCTATCTGTGTCCTTATCCATAGAATGCAGAGAATAAAACCTGCTTCATAGGGTTGTTATGAGGATTAAGTGTGATTATTTCTACATAACACATTGCACATGCCTGGCAGAGAATAAATGAATATATGTTTGCTCCTTCCACTTCCACTTTGATGGCCAATTTTTCTCCACTTCTAAATTTAGGTATATTTTTGCCTGTCTT
>NW_007735294.1:57222-80148 GCF_000696425.1 Galeopterus variegatus | reverse complement strand
GCTGGGCTTTGGGAAGCTTTTCTTAACACCCTCCCAGGGTCTTGGAGGCTCTGGAGTTTGGTACATCGTGGCATGTAGAATCTGGAGAGGCCCCAGTCCCCCAGCACTTCAGAGCCTGCTCCCAGCGAGGTGGAGCTCGAGGAGGTGGGCAGTGGCGGGTGCCCCCGATAAGCAGACTTCGTCATATTCCCACCCACTGGCCCCCCCATGTGCCCACAGCCTTCAGGAGGGAGGTGGGGATATCCTCTTGCCCTGGCTGGACTCACTGCCCAACTGTGTCCTGGCCGTGAGGAGAGAAGGCGGTGGATGGGAGGGCTGTGTGGAGCCGAGTCGGGCCCCGTGCAGCCATCGGGGGGATGGGGGTGGGTGATGGGTGTGCATGGTCATCTCCTGGACTCGGGGTCTGCCTGGGGGAACTCAGGGTGGGCAGACGCTGCCATCTGGGCTTTGTCTGGCCATGGGTGGTGCCGGCAGCTGGCAGGGCAGCCACAGGGAGGCCGTGAGGCCCTTCACTGATGGAAACAAGTGTTTGATTCAGGCTGTGGAGGTCCCTGGCCAGGCCTGGGCTGCTGTAAGACCCTCCCCAGGGGACCAACCTGGAGTCTCATAACTATTTGTGGCTGTAAGTTGCCATCACCTGGCCAGTGTGGCCATTGTTGGCTTGGCTTTGGGAAATCTGATGTCCCGTGCCAGGCCCGAGGTCACCTGGGAGAGCTGAGGTCACCTGAGAGACCTGCCAGTGATTTGGGGTGCAGTCTCCGTGCCCTTCCCCTGACACCGGGCATGAGTCCTTTGAGGGTTGAGCACATCTCTGTTTATAATGAGCTTCTGGAGAGGCTCCTGCCATGTCCAAACTCATGTGGTCAGAAATGACAGGTCAAGGACTGGTGTGAGTGCCCCCTCAGATGCCCGCTGGGGAGGCTGCTGTGCCTGGCTCAGGGCAGCCCCCACAGACGGCCTGGGACCTGCCATAAGGGCTGGCTAGGAGACTCTGACCGCCACCCACACAGGGTCCTGGAATGGCCCAGGGCTGTGGGCACAGGAGGACGGCTGGGTTCAGACCCCGCTGTGGGCAGCTCCAGGAGCCCTCCCTGCTGTTTTCCCTGGAAGGAATGGTCTGGAAAATGGGGCAGTGCTGGGAGCAGCCACCTCGAGAATCACCTCCCAATCTGCTGCTGGCTTGTGGGGTCAACTGAAAGGGAACTTTTGCCTGAAGAAGCTTGTGTTGGGTCTTTTCCATATTTCCTAAGTGTCTACTTCTCTCTTGAACGTTTGGAATGTGGTTATAAAAACTGTTTTAGGGCCGGCCCGTGGCTCACTCAGGAGAGTGTGGTGCTGATAACACCAAGGCCAAGGGTTCGGATCCCATATAGGGATGGCCGGTTCGCTCGCTGGCTGAGCGTGGTGCTGACAACACCAAGTCAAGGGTTAAGATCCCCTTACCGGTCATCTTTAAAAAAAAAAAAAAACTTTTAATATCCTTGTCTTCTAATTTCATCCTCTGTCTGTCCTATGATAAAGAATTTGACTGGCTTTTGTCCTTGTTCTTGGGAGGGAGACTCTAAATCTTTGGAATTCTCTGGGTGGTAGAAGTGTCCTTGTTATTCATGAACCCCTTGGGTGGCACCTGAGTTCGTGCTAAGAGATGAGATGGCTCAGGAAGGGGGCTGGTCACCAGAAAGACCAGCGAGCCTGGTGTCTCCTTGCTACTCGGGTTTCTTTGAGTTGAGGCTCTCTCGGCTGACGGAGCGGGGACATGCATGTGTGAGAACTCACCTGTGAGCACGTGCCAGCTGACGAGCATTTCTGCTTGCAAAGAGCTGTGGCTGCACCGAGCTGAGCATGAGCACTTACATCGCGCCCTGCATCTATCTGGCCCTCCCCATGCTTAGCTGTAAGACCCCTCGGCCGGCAGAGGGACATCTCCTGCCACCCGCCGTCTGTTGCTTAACTGTTCAATGCCAGGAACGTGCGGCTGCGTCAGAATCGCTAACCCGCTCTCCTGTGGGAAACAGCTTCACCAGCTGCAGCGCTGCGCCCGGGGGCGGCTCTGCGGCCTCCAGTTCCACAGTTGCCACCCACTTCCAGTCACTTAGGTCCCCTGCTTCCTGCCCACCCGCTTTCAGGGACGTTGTTTCCTACATTTGTAACAGTTAGATTCTTTCATCACATGCTGCGTTTCATCCCTGAATTCCCTGACATCCTAAATGATTTTTCTTTAATTTGCATGTACTAAGTTCTGTGGGTTGTGACAAGTGCAAAGTGTCATATATCCAAAATTACAGAATCATACACAACAGCTTTACTCCCTCAAAATCCCCAGGGCTTCACCTGCTCAACTGTCCCCCCACCCTAAGCCTCTAGCAACCGCCAATCTATCTGGCGTCTCTACAGTTTTGCCTTTTCACTTAGAAATGCGTATTTAAGATTCACATGTCTTCATGTGACTTGGTATCGCTTGCCTTTTTATCACTGAACGGTATTCAACTGCATGAGGTGCCAGGCTTTATCCAGTCATCTAGCGAAACGATAGTGATTGCTGTCAGTGCGTGGCGACTGTGGATACGGCTGCCGCCAGCATTCACACGCAGGCTTTTGTGGATGTAAGTTTTCCAATCAGCCGGGTAAGTAGGAGTGCGACTGCTGGGTTGTGTGCTGAGACTTCGTTTAGCTTTCTAGGAAACTGCCAGACTGAAGGCCAGAGTGGCCATGCCCTGTCCCGTCCCCACCAGCAGTCAGTGAGAATCCCAGTTGCTCCAATGCTCACCCACAATTGACGTGGTCAGTTTTTTAAAATGTAGTTTTCTAGGGCCAGCCCGTGGCTCACTCGGGAGAGTGCGGGGCTGATAGCACCACGGCCACGGGTTCGGATCCCATATAGGGATGGCCGGTTCGCTCACTGGCTGAGCGTGGTACTGACAACACCAAGTCGAGGGTTAAGATCCCCTTACCGGTCATCTTTTAAGAAAAAAAAATGTAGGCATTCTAATAGGTGTGTGGTGGTATGTTCTGGTTGTGTTAATTGGTAGTTCCCTAGTAATGTATGACGTTGAGCATATATTTATACGCTTATTTGCATCTTTTTGTCTTCTTTGGTGACGTATCTGTTCATATATTTTGCCCTTGTTTTAATTGGGTTGTTTTTCTTATAGTTAAGTTTTAAGCATTATTTGTGCGTTGTGGACACAAGTCCTTAATCTGATATGTAATTTGCATACATTTTCTTCTATTTGTGATTTTCCTGTTTTTCTTTTAACTGTGTCTTCACAAGCAAACACTTTTATTTTTAATAGAGATCAACTATCTGTTTTGTTTGTTCAGGGATGCTGTGGCATTACATCTAAAAACTAATTGCCACAACCAAGTCACCTTCATTTCCTGTAGAATTTTTATAATACTCTACTTTACTTTCAGGTGTATGATCCATGTTGAAGTAATTTTCTGTAGTGTAAGGCCTGTGTCTAGACTCGTTTTTTTTTTTTTTTTCCTTTTTGTCTTTTTTTCGTGACCGGCATCGGATTGCAACCCTCAGTGTCGCGCCCGTACCGGACCGGGACTGGCAACGGGATCGCAACCCTCGGTGCTGCGCCCGCACCTCGCTCAGCCAGTGAGCGGCCAGTCTGTATGTGGGATCCGAACCCTTGGCGGGAGCACCGCCACGCTCCCAAGCAGCGCACTGTAGCAGTGCGCCACCGGGCCGGCCCAGGCACTGGATATCTTTTGCCTTCAGCTTTGTTCTGGGACTTAGATAAGTTACCTAAACACACTTGGTCCTTTTGAGTCTTTCTTTTATACTTTGTTAGATGGGACTAGAGCAGCATTTAGTATGGGATTAATTTCCCCCCATTACCACAAAAGTCGCTTCTCGATGCTCCTCTCAAAGCCTTTTGAATGACGAGTGTGTCAAATAAAAATTGCAGGAGGCCGTTGTTTTGGACGAAGCTCCTGCACTGGGCCCCAGCAGACCGGACTGGAAACCAGAATGGAGTCCGCCCCGCTCACGAAACCAAGACATGGGGGGAGAAAGACAGCAGCCCGATTTCTCAGACAGGACGGCTGCAGTCGGCACGATAGCGAGGCTGCTTCTGTGTCAGCCCCTAACCTGCCTTTTTGTTTCCTTCAGCCCTTTTCTGTCTATGGAGCAGCCTCCTCTGCTCGGCTCATGGGAACACTGATTCTGTTTTATGGATGAGATGTGGCCCATTCTAGAATCACAACAAAGCCCGCTGAGATCTTTACACTAACTTGGTTGGAATTTTGTCTTTTGACAGATCTGGTGCCCACGAAGGGACCTGAAGGAGACTGCTGCTGACTCTGAGACCCCTTGAGGAGCGCAGGAGGGGCTCCCCTAATGCCTTTGGGGTCCTGCCTCCTCCTCACAGAGCCCCAAGAGTTGGGGGTCCCTCTCGGTCTGAGCTCTGCTGTCTTTTGCATTTGAGCTCTCTGGCCTCTTTGGCTTTTGGGGGCAAAAATGGGCACACGGCCTCTTTGTTGGTGGTGACTAATGAGTCACTGGCAAAAGAGCTGCAGTTCCTAAGGTGACTGGCGGCGGAGCAGCACGTGGCTACTGCTCAAGGGCCTCTTCCTCCCTCCTGTGCGCTGAGATTTCAAAGCCAAAGCCGTTTCAGCCCCAAGGGACCCAAGATCCAAACTGAAAATGGGATCCACATTTCTAAGGATTTGAGCGCTCTGCCTTCTGCCTCCACCTGCCTTTTACGTGTATAAATATTAGGCCTTGGAAGCTACAAGTACTTTAAAAAAGGCAAACCCTTAGTAAAAATCATCTAAAATGGCGATGGCCATGATGTGCCGTGCTCCGGGAAACACGCCGCAGCCCCCTGCGGAGGTCGCTTTCCTGTTGCTCTTGTCCTGAGAACGCAGCTTGACTTTCCCTCCGTCGGGCACACGGGCCGCGGGCAGACCCTCTGCCAAGGGCCGGGAGCCCACGCGCGGCCCAGCAGACATGCGGCTGCCCGGCTGCGGCGACAGCGACAGCGCTGCTCCCAGCCCTCGAGACATTGTCCCAGTCTCTGTCTTCTGGCTGCTTTGGGGCTGGCTCTAGATCGTGGAAGAGCTGGAGTGCAGGGCTCCCAACTCAGACCCACCCAGGGATGTTTATTGATGGTGGAAGCTTTTAAAAAGAGTCTAAAAAATTGTATGGCCTCTTCTAAAAGGTTCTTTACAAATGACCAAATAAAAATCTCAAGTGACTAATGGATAAGAAAATTAAATCAACCATTTTTTCACGTAGTTACTATCCCACCCCAAAGGTGTAAAAGAAAGCTAGATAAAGTATTTATAAAAGTTAGGCCTTCCGGCCAGGAACTTGCACGGCATGCTTTCCGCACCCTCCCCGCAAGGCTTCGCCCTGACATCAGTGTCCAGTCATGCGGCAAGCTGCCCCCGAGGCCACCTGTCAGGCAAACAGCCTGCGGGGTCTTTATGACGAGGGGACCTCCCTCTCTGCACCTAAACCACAGGAGCTTTTTTTTAAAGATGACCGGTGAGGGGATCTTAACCCTTGACTTGGTGTCACCAGCACCGCGCTCACCCAAGTGAGCCACGGGCCGGCCCCTAAACAACGGAAGCTGCTACGATGGGGAAGATGTTGGCGTCATGTTCGTGTAAAGTTCGCGTCACGCCTTCCCTTTTGTTGAGGTATTTTCCCGGTGCGTCTTGGCACAAATGCCTCAGCTGTAACTTTGGCTGTTGAGTTCACTTGGTGGTGGCCGCAGACACGAGGAAACGTGTCTGTGAGCCGTGGTGTTGTGATGCCGTCAGACCTTTAACCACGACGCCTCAGGCCTGTTGTTCGTGGTTAGTCGTTTTGTTCTGATACTTTTATGAAAGCTCTTTGAAGGCACTGATGGCTCTAGAGCGTTGTGTCCCCAAGGGCCAATGGGAGGGTGACAGCTCTGACAAGGGCAGGCTCTGCGCACTCTGGGATCTTCCACTGGACGGAATTTCCTGGACTGTCACGGAAAAACTGGACTAAAAACTGCTAAACCAAGATCGGGCAGAACAAGAATGAATTTCACAGGGAGGCCAGCCCGTGGCTCACTGGGAGAGCGCGGTGCTGGTGACACCAAGTCAAGGGTTAAGACCCCCTCACCGGTCATCTTTAAAAAAAAAAAAGAATTAATTTCATGGGACTGAACTGATGAAAAATTATGATTTTTAATGACTTTTTCTTTAAAACTTCGCTGATTCTTTTTAATGTTTTGTTTTCCAGATTTAAGAAAACTATTTTTTC
Organism: Galeopterus variegatus; assembly: GCF_000696425.1. Lineage (NCBI taxonomy): Eukaryota > Metazoa > Chordata > Mammalia > Dermoptera > Cynocephalidae > Galeopterus > Galeopterus variegatus. The sequence continues at coordinate 73,895 of NW_007735294.1, read as the reverse complement.
TTTAAAGCTATCTATAGTATACAGCAATTTGGTAAAGCGTATTTTTTGAAATAAAAATCTTAAAATTTGCTTTTCCTCCTTGCCCGTTCCCTCCAGAATTTGAAAACTACTTGTTTGTATTCTTATTTATTTATTTATTTTTTCCTTTTTGTCTTTTTTTTTTTACTGACCGGTAACGGGATCGCAACCCTCGGTGTCGCGCCCGCACCACGCTCAGCCAGTGAGCGGGAACCAGTCTCCACATGGGAGACGAACCCTCGGCAGGAGTGCCACTGCACTCCCAAGCGGCACACTCTCCAGTGCGCCACCGGGCCGGCCCTGTATTCTTATTTTTATGGCAATATGGTTATTTGCACAAGTTCTATAAGAATCTGTTCTCTATAATAGGATACAAGTAGAAACATTGGTTACATTACCAAGGCTTTGACTGGAATGTGATATTAGAAAATGTGCATAGCACGCCAGGCTTCAAGGGTTCCCAGCCTGCCAGTGAGTGAGTAAAAACTGGTCACTTCCTGGCGGGCCCGGGAACCTCCAGATGTCAGGTACAGCAGCAGAGTCTCATGTCTGCCCTGGTTTGGCTTCCTGACGTCGAGAGGTTCGTAAAAGTCCAGTCTGAGATTCCTTGTCAAAAGTCCCAGCAAAGCATACTTAGAAAGAACCAGAGTAAAGGTTCCGGATCCCCCTACCCGCCAGCCGCTGAGAAAAAAAAAAAAAAAAAAAAAAAAGCCAAAATGACCAATCTCCGTTCTTGTTGCAAAAGATCAAGCCACACTTAATGAGACTAAACTTATTTTGCAAACAAACTGGTCTTACTCTGATTATCTTTGAAGTGGCGGTGACTGCAGAGAGAGAAATTATGCTTCAAAAGAAAACTGTGGTACATGGTTATTAGACTGGAGCCCTGTTGTTTTGGGGCTTTTGTGATCTCCCTGTAGACCAGACTAGTTTCTGAATTCTTCTAGTTTTCTCTTATCCGGCGACAGCTCTCCAACTAAGAACGAGGACTGCTGTGTTCTCGAAGCCCGAGCCAAAGCGGGACAAGTTGGTGCAAATGTCAAGGGTCGAGTCTCATGCCTGATGTGTGGGCTTCACGGAGAAGTCACTAGAAACACCTGATGCCGTAACCAGAGACAAACCGCAAACCAGCACGAGGACTTGCCAACTGTATGCTGTGGACAGCTCTCCCCAAGACCATCGGAACAAGGCTCCCTGTCATGATGGGACTCACCCATCTTAAGCTTTTCCCTGCTCGTGCCTACCTCTTCCACTTGGCAGGATAAGGCTGTGATCAGAATGTCACACTCAGTTTTTGTGGGTAACCTGATGGAGTGCTGGGTCTGTCATGTCAGACCCGTGTCTTTACAGGACCTGAGAAACCCTTTGGTCCACGTGGTGGGTGACGTTAGCCACACATCCCTAACGCAGCCGTCTGTCCGGACAGCACTAGGCCAGTGGTCTCTTACTTAGCACTCGCTGCTCTGATTTAATCCCGCCTTGCAGCTGGCGACACTTCCTGCTGTTCGTGGACAAGTACATCTGGTTCTGTAGAGATTCAGCCGCAGAAAGTTAACTGTCTTCTTGGTTAAAACGTGTAGATCCCTGGTGTGGCTCATTCTTCGATCTGTTTAATTTTAGTGGTTCGGTTCACAGGGACCTTGGCTGAGGAGCGTTCTGCAAACTCCTGGTAGTACCCTCCTGACAGTTTCAATAATAGTCTCCCCGGGTGCACCGTGTCCTCTCAAAAAGTTTTAAATGTTTGCAAGACAGCCATCTGTTGAGTGTCAAATGGTCTCTCTTTGGCTGGAACAAAAAAACCTCACAGAAATGCATGATCATGAGGACGTGATAACCCATGAAGGGTGTGTTGAGACTAGAAACCCAGAACGGTGGTGACAGAGAAGGGGGCTGACGTCCCTAGTGTTGGCCACATTCTCAAGGTGGGAACCTGACCAAAATGGGGAAATCGTTAAATACAAATTATAGGAGCCCGTTGTTTTAGACTAAACTCCTGCATTTGGCCCCAACAGACCAGACAAACATCAAAATGGAGTCACGCCTGCTGAGGTTCCGTGTCACCAAACCAAAACTGAGCTGTGACCTGGCCTTCCGAGAGCCTAATTTCCCAAACAGGCCAGTTGCAGTTGGCGCAGCACTGATGTTCCCACTGTTTTAATCCTTAACCTGGAGTAACCTGATGGTAACTAGTTAATCATTTTTCTGCTGTTCTGTCTCCTGTCCCCACCCTGCAAGGAAAGTAACTTTGAAATGACCCTTCCACTTTTTGTTCTCTGTTTCTGCTTTCTTTGGCCCTTTTTCTGTCTATAAAGCCAACCTCCTCTGCTCAAGTCATTGGAACACTTATTCTATTTTATGGAATGAATTGCTGCCTGCATCTAGAATCTCACTCAAGCTGCAGGGAAAATACAGGAAAATGGTCAGGGCCCCTCAGATGTTCAGAATCTTGCCGAGCATCTGATGTAAACATGCACGTGTGCCCAGGGGTTCCTTGGCTGTTGTCTAATGTAATTGCGCATGTGTGCCCAGGTGTCCTGGGTTATGGACTTACGTATAAAGGACGAGTGGCTCGGATACATGGTGCTTTTCGGGACGCTCCAGGAAGCCACTAGGGCAGCTGCTCCTAGCTCTGAGTAAAGCCTGTTAATTTTTCACCCACAGCTCCCAGGGCCTTTTCCTATCACCTGGCTCTTAGACCTGTGTGTGGAGGGTTTGTGACCCAGTCGGGACAATGGGCTTGAGGGGTCTGTGAGTCCCAGCCCTAGCTTTACACCCGGACAATACAAGTGGAAACNATTCTTTCATCACATGCTGCGTTTCATCCCTGAATTCCCTGACATCCTAAATGATTTTTCTTTAATTTGCATGTACTAAGTTCTGTGGGTTGTGACAAGTGCAAAGTGTCATATATCCAAAATTACAGAATCATACACAACAGCTTTACTCCCTCAAAATCCCCAGGGCTTCACCTGCTCAACTGTCCCCCCACCCTAAGCCTCTAGCAACCGCCAATCTATCTGGCGTCTCTACAGTTTTGCCTTTTCACTTAGAAATGCGTATTTAAGATTCACATGTCTTCATGTGACTTGGTATCGCTTGCCTTTTTATCACTGAACGGTATTCAACTGCATGAGGTGCCAGGCTTTATCCAGTCATCTAGTGAAACGATAGTGATTGCTGTCAGTGCGTGGCGACTGTGGATACGGCTGCCGCCAGCATTCACACGCAGGCTTTTGTGGATGTAAGTTTTCCAATCAGCCGGGTAAGTAGGAGTGCGACTGCTGGGTTGTGTGCTGAGACTTCGTTTAGCTTTCTAGGAAACTGCCAGACTGAAGGCCAGAGTGGCCATGCCCTGTCCCGTCCCCACCAGCAGTCAGTGAGAATCCCAGTTGCTCCAATGCTCACCCACAATTGACGTGGTCAGTTTTTTAAAATGTAGTTTTCTAGGGCCAGCCCGTGGCTCACTCGGGAGAGTGCGGGGCTGATAGCACCACGGCCACGGGTTCGGATCCCATATAGGGATGGCCGGTTCGCTCACTGGCTGAGCGTGGTACTGACAACACCAAGTCGAGGGTTAAGATCCCCTTACCGGTCATCTTTTAAGAAAAAAAAATGTAGGCATTCTAATAGGTGTGTGGTGGTATGTTCTGGTTGTGTTAATTGGTAGTTCCCTAGTAATGTATGACGTTGAGCATATATTTATACGCTTATTTGCATCTTTTTGTCTTCTTTGGTGACGTATCTGTTCATATATTTTGCCCTTGTTTTAATTGGGTTGTTTTTCTTATAGTTAAGTTTTAAGCATTATTTGTGCGTTGTGGACACAAGTCCTTAATCTGATATGTAATTTGCATACATTTTCTTCTATTTGTGATTTTCCTGTTTTTCTTTTAACTGTGTCTTCACAAGCAAACACTTTTATTTTTAATAGAGATCAACTATCTGTTTTGTTTGTTCAGGGATGCTGTGGCATTACATCTAAAAACTAATTGCCACAACCAAGTCACCTTCATTTCCTGTAGAATTTTTATAATACTCTACTTTACTTTCAGGTGTATGATCCATGTTGAAGTAATTTTCTGTAGTGTAAGGCCTGTGTCTAGACTCGTTTTTTTTTTTTTTTTCCTTTTTGTCTTTTTTTCGTGACCGGCATCGGATTGCAACCCTCAGTGTCGCGCCCGTACCGGACCGGGACTGGCAACGGGATCGCAACCCTCGGTGCTGCGCCCGCACCTCGCTCAGCCAGTGAGCGGCCAGTCTGTATGTGGGATCCGAACCCTTGGCGGGAGCACCGCCACGCTCCCAAGCGGCGCACTGTAGCAGTGCACCACCGGGCCAGCCCAGGCACTGGATATCTTTTGCCTTCAGCTTTGTTCTGGGACTTAGATAAGTTACCTAAACACACTTGGTCCTTTTGAGTCTTTCTTTTATACTTTGTTAGATGGGACTAGAGCAGCATTTAGTATGGGATTAATTTCCCCCCATTACCACAAAAGTCGCTTCTCGATGCTCCTCTCAAAGCCTTTTGAATGACGAGTGTGTCAAATAAAAATTGCAGGAGGCCGTTGTTTTGGACGAAGCTCCTGCACTGGGCCCCAGCAGACCGGACTGGAAACCAGAATGGAGTCCGCCCCGCTCACGAAACCAAGACATGGGGGGAGAAAGACAGCAGCCCGATTTCTCAGACAGGACGGCTGCAGTCGGCACGATAGCGAGGCTGCTTCTGTGTCAGCCCCTAACCTGCCTTTTTGTTTCCTTCAGCCCTTTTCTGTCTATGGAGCAGCCTCCTCTGCTCGGCTCATGGGAACACTGATTCTGTTTTATGGATGAGATGTGGCCCATTCTAGAATCACAACAAAGCCCGCTGAGATCTTTACACTAACTTGGTTGGAATTTTGTCTTTTGACAGATCTGGTGCCCACGAAGGGACCTGAAGGAGACTGCTGCTGACTCTGAGACCCCTTGAGGAGCGCAGGAGGGGCTCCCCTAATGCCTTTGGGGTCCTGCCTCCTCCTCACAGAGCCCCAAGAGTTGGGGGTCCCTCTCGGTCTGAGCTCTGCTGTCTTTTGCATTTGAGCTCTCTGGCCTCTTTGGCTTTTGGGGGCAAAAATGGGCACACGGCCTCTTTGTTGGTGGTGACTAATGAGTCACTGGCAAAAGAGCTGCAGTTCCTAAGGTGACTGGCGGCGGAGCAGCACGTGGCTACTGCTCAAGGGCCTCTTCCTCCCTCCTGTGCGCTGAGATTTCAAAGCCAAAGCCGTTTCAGCCCCAAGGGACCCAAGATCCAAACTGAAAATGGGATCCACATTTCTAAGGATTTGAGCGCTCTGCCTTCTGCCTCCACCTGCCTTTTACGTGTATAAATATTAGGCCTTGGAAGCTACAAGTACTTTAAAAAAGGCAAACCCTTAGTAAAAATCATCTAAAATGGCGATGGCCATGATGTGCCGTGCTCCGGGAAACACGCCGCAGCCCCCTGCGGAGGTCGCTTTCCTGTTGCTCTTGTCCTGAGAACGCAGCTTGACTTTCCCTCCGTCGGGCACACGGGCCGCGGGCAGACCCTCTGCCAAGGGCCGGGAGCCCACGCGCGGCCCAGCAGACATGCGGCTGCCCGGCTGCGGCGACAGCGACAGCGCTGCTCCCAACCCTTGAGGCATTGTCCGCACGCGCGGCCCAGCAGACATGCGGCTGCCCGGCTGCGGCGACAGCGACAGCGCTGCTCCCAGCCCTCGAGACATTGTCCCAGTCTCTGTCTTCTGGCTGCTTTGGGGCTGGCTCTAGATCGTGGAAGAGCTGGAGTGCAGGGCTCCCAACTCAGACCCACCCAGGGATGTTTATTGATGGTGGAAGCTTTTAAAAAGAGTCTAAAAAATTGTATGGCCTCTTCTAAAAGGTTCTTTACAAATGACCAAATAAAAATCTCAAGTGACTAATGGATAAGAAAATTAAATCAACCATTTTTTCAAACAAGGCTCCCTGTCATGATGGGACTCACCCATCTTAAGCTTTTCCCTGCTCGTGCCTACCTCTTCCACTTGGCAGGATAAGGCTGTGATCAGAATGTCACACTCAGTTTTTGTGGGTAACCTGATGGAGTGCTGGGTCTGTCATGTCAGACCCGTGTCTTTACAGGACCTGAGAAACCCTTTGGTCCACGTGGTGGGTGACGTTAGCCACACATCCCTAACGCAGCCGTCTGTCCGGACAGCACTAGGCCAGTGGTCTCTTACTTAGCACTCGCTGCTCTGATTTAATCCCGCCTTGCAGCTGGCGACACTTCCTGCTGTTCGTGGACAAGTACATCTGGTTCTGTAGAGATTCAGCCGCAGAAAGTTAACTGTCTTCTTGGTTAAAACGTGTAGATCCCTGGTGTGGCTCATTCTTCGATCTGTTTAATTTTAGTGGTTCGGTTCACAGGGACCTTGGCTGAGGAGCGTTCTGCAAACTCCTGGTAGTACCCTCCTGACAGTTTCAATAATAGTCTCCCCGGGTGCACCGTGTCCTCTCAAAAAGTTTTAAATGTTTGCAAGACAGCCATCTGTTGAGTGTCAAATGGTCTCTCTTTGGCTGGAACAAAAAAACCTCACAGAAATGCATGATCATGAGGACGTGATAACCCATGAAGGGTGTGTTGAGACTAGAAACCCAGAACGGTGGTGACAGAGAAGGGGGCTGACGTCCCTAGTGTTGGCCACATTCTCAAGGTGGGAACCTGACCAAAATGGGGAAATCGTTAAATACAAATTATAGGAGCCCGTTGTTTTAGACTAAACTCCTGCATTTGGCCCCAACAGACCAGACAAACATCAAAATGGAGTCACGCCTGCTGAGGTTCCGTGTCACCAAACCAAAACTGAGCTGTGACCTGGCCTTCCGAGAGCCTAATTTCCCAAACAGGCCAGTTGCAGTTGGCGCAGCACTGATGTTCCCACTGTTTTAATCCTTAACCTGGAGTAACCTGATGGTAACTAGTTAATCATTTTTCTGCTGTTCTGTCTCCTGTCCCCACCCTGCAAGGAAAGTAACTTTGAAATGACCCTTCCACTTTTTGTTCTCTGTTTCTGCTTTCTTTGGCCCTTTTTCTGTCTATAAAGCCAACCTCCTCTGCTCAAGTCATTGGAACACTTATTCTATTTTATGGAATGAATTGCTGCCTGCATCTAGAATCTCACTCAAGCTGCAGGGAAAATACAGGAAAATGGTCAGGGCCCCTCAGATGTTCAGAATCTTGCCGAGCATCTGATGTAAACATGCACGTGCGCCCAGGGGTTCCTTGGCTGTTGTCTAATGTAATTGCGCATGTGTGCCCAGGTGTCCTGGGTTATGGACTTACGTATAAAGGACGAGTGGCTCAGATACATGGTGCTTTTCGGGACGCTCCGGGAAGCCACTAGGGCAGCTGCTCCTAGCTCTGAGTAAAGCCTGTTAATTTTTCACCCACGGCTCCCAGGGCCTTTTCCTATCACCTGGCTCTTAGACCTGTGTGTGGAGGGTTTGTGACCCAGTCGGGACAATGGGCTTGAGGGGTCTGTGAGTCCCAGCCCTAGCTTTACACCCGGACAATACAAGTGGAAACAGTATAACTAAAATAATGAAACATTTTGGCTTTAGTTATGAATTGCTTTAACAATACAAATGCCTAACCAGACAATTAGCGTAGCTATTGCTGTAACCCTGCACAAGCTGAGATCTTCAAACTAAAGTTGTCATAATTTTGGCTTTGACAGGGGCTGCACTCTGGCTGGCGGGACAGGCACTATTCCCAGCTCTTTGTGAGCTCCTAGGGTTGTTCCCTTGGGTCCTTTTGGGTGGTTCCTTCCCTGACCTCAGGTAGTTTCCTCCCACGCAGGTGCTGACCAGTCCTCAGCTGGAACACTCCAGGGGACCCCTGCAGGTCTGGAGTCCACTCTCCTGCAGCTCTTTCTCGTCCTGTGCTCTGAAAACTGTCGGCCTCTCAGGCTCCGTGTGGGATGTGGGTTCTGCCTCCCTCTGCCGTGGATTGGCATCTTTCCCCAGCATGAACTGTGGCAGTCACAGACCTCACTGCCTCCGTCGCCCATCTCTCGGGCGCCTTCTTGCCTGGTGCCCAGTGTCTTGAGAACCATAGTTTCATGTATTTTCTCAGGTTTGTTTGTTTCTGATGGGAAGGAAACCCAGTCCCTGTTACTCCCTGTGGGCTGGAGACAGAAGTCAAGATGGTCATATGACTTGGCCAAGCTTGGAAAGAGATGTCTTTTAACCATTATTAATAAAGATAGCTGTCTTTTTCCTCCAAATTCCACTCAAATCCACTTCCCCTAATGTCTGGTGCCTGCAGAGTGGCTGCTGGCAGTTTGGGTTTGGGATCTGGGAAAGTGAGCTGGGAATATTCATTTTTAATTGCAATCTGGAGAGACGTTTTTGGAATGTTTCACTGAAATAAGACAAATATCGCATGTTCCTGATTTAGATAAATATAGAGGGTGGTTTCTTGGGCTATCTTCACTTATTAAACAATAGAGAGAAAATTCAGATTAAAAGAAGAATCAAACCTGAAGCAGAAGCAATGAAGGTGTGCGATGGAATGTGTGGTATGCAGAGGAGAGGGCGTTGTCAGCTTCCAGGTGACCTAAGACCGCCAGGGCACAAGGAGACCCAAGTGTCCCAAGACACTACAGCTCAGAGATGAAAAACTTGACAAGGAATTCCCCAACCAGCATAAGCCTGAAGGTTTACATGGCATTACAGTTACAATTTGAGAAGATGGAAGGAACATTACTACACTCTCAGTATAAAAAAAATCCAATCAACCATGCTAGAGGAAGGACAGAGTGGCTCCTTGGAGGTGCTGGAGACCGGGTGGCTTTCAGATCCCACCTGTCCCGTAGTAGTAGCCTGTGCTGGGACACAGGCCTTCTTTTTTTTTTTTATTTTTTAAATTATTTTTTCCTTTTTGTCTTTTTTACTGACCGGTAACGGGATCGCAACCCTCGGTGTTGCGCCCGCACCACGCTCAGCCAGTGAGCGGGAACAGGTCTCCACATGGGATCCGAATCCTCGACGGGAGCGCCGCTGCGCTCCCAAGCGGCACACTCTCCAGTGCGCCACCGGGCCGGCCCAGGGACACAGGCCTTCTGGTGCAGGTTTGAAGTAACCTGCTTTTGAAATGGTTGAAAATGGTTTTCTGGGCTGGCCGGTGGCTCACCTGAGACAGCATGGTGCTGAAAATGGTTTTCTTTTATATTTTCATTATTTTTGCTTTACAAGTAATGCAAATTCATTGTAGAACACTGAAGATACAGATTAACAAAATAATATCAGTAACAACAACCTGCCATTCTACGGCTTGGATGAAATCCTCATTGGCCCTCTGATTACTGTGGTTAACATCCCTTCTACACCAGGACTGTCCAACAGAACTGGAATGGGAGCCACAAATGTGATGTTACTGTGTCCAATGACAGGAAATTCTGTGAGAAAAGATTTAAAGTAAGAAGAAATAGGTGAAATTAATTTTAATGATATATTCTATTTAAGCCACTATGCCCAAAATGTCATTTCAACATGTAATCAAGACAATTAAGAAAAAAAAGAAAACCCATCTAATCAGTATTCTAAAATGACTATTGAGGGCTGGCTGGCTGGCTTGGTTGGTCAGAGCGCCGCGTCTAGCACCAAGATCAGGGGTTCGGTTCCCTGTACTGGCCAACTGCCAAAAATAAAAATAATTACCGAGATGTTTTATATTCTTATTTTTCTATTAAGTCTTCAAAATCTGGTGTGTATTTTGTCCTCACAACACATCTCAGTTTAATTAAGCTGCATTTCAGTGCTCAAAGCCACACGTGGCCGGTGGTGGCTTTATGGGACCTCACAGGTGTAGACAGATGTCTTCCTGGTGTGCGTGTGTGTGCGTGTGTGTGTGTGTGAGTGTGTGAGTGCGTGTGTGTGTGCGCGTGCGCATGCGTGCACACAAGCGTATACACATATGTTTAAAATGCTAATATTTAACTTGGAAAATCTGTTACTTTTTTGTAATTTCCAGGAAGTAGATACCCACAAGCAGATATAAACAGGTCGAATCCAGAAGTGGAATTAAACAGGGCTCTGTTGCAGATGACAGCGCGGGGAGGGGCCTCTGTGGCTCCTCCTGGCCCCAGGCCCCGGCTGGGCCCCTGGCTGGGCGTCAGTTCCCTGGAGCCCGGCCTGGATGCTGCAGACAGCGGGGCCTGCGGGGCCCGACTCGCCTGCGCCCTCTTCTGGACAGGGCTGGCAGCGCTTCTCTGCCTGCCCACCCTGTTGCAGGCACAGAAAGCACATCTCCAATCAAGGACCTAATCGTCCTCCTTAAGGAACTAGACGATGAAACCCAAACAACAGTCCCACAGCCAGCAGAAGAAAGGAAATAATAAAGATAAAAAAGGATGCCAAAAAAATTAAGAACAAAAAATAAACACCACACAATAAAACCAAAAAGCTGGTTCTTTGAAAATATTGACATATTGATAATGTCTAGGAAGACAGGCAAAGAATAGACACAATTTACCATTGTCAGGAAGAGAATCTATCACTACAAGCCATGAAGACTTAAAAAAAAGAAATAATAATAAGAGGATACTACAAACAACCCCACACACGTAAAATCGGAACTAAGATAAAATGAACCAATTCCTCAAAAACCGCAAACTTGCAAAACTCATTCAACATGAGATTGATAACTGGAACAGTCCTGTAGCCACTGAAGAAACTGAGTTTACAGTTACAACCTACTGAAAAGAATCTCCCGTTCTAGGTGGCTTCCACGTCAATTCTACCAAACATTTAAAGAGAAAATAGCACCAGTTCTGAACTGTTTCTTCCAGAAAAATAGTACAGGAGGGAAGATGTCCCAACTTACATTGAGAGAACAGCATTACGCTGATCCCCAAACCTAAGACAGTATAAGAAAAAAACTGTAGACAAATACCCCTCATGAACACAAACACAAAATATCCAACAACACATAAGCAGATCCAACTCAGTAATACTTAGAAACAGTCATGCCCCACAACCAGGGGGGCTTAACGTGAGAGTGCAAGCCTGGTCCATCCATTGGTAATCTATCATTGCGAACCATACAAAAGAAAGATCACACATCATATCCATTGACGCAGGAAAAGCATTTGACAAAAGCCCACACCGATTTATAATAAAAACTCTCAGCAAAATAGGAAGAGAAGGGCGCTTCCTCAACCAGCGCGGGCTTCTACACAAATCCTACAGCTGTGTCACACGTAGTGGTGAGAGACTGGATCAGGAACTAGACCAATCTACTCTTACCACACTTTCCAGCATTGTACCAGAAGGCCCACCCACTGCAATAAAAAATAAAGTGCATAGGCTGTAAGGCAGAAATAAAAGTTTTATTATTTGCGGATGACATGATTCTCTGTGTAGAAAATCCAAAAGAATCTATAAGAAAAACCTGTCGAACTAATAAGTGAGTTTGATAAGGTCTCAGGATATAAGATCATGACAAAAAATCACAATTAAAAACCAAAGTTAAAAAAAAATCATTTGCAACAGCTCTCTCAAAGTTACATAGTTAGGTATAAATCTAGGAAAAAGCAAGCACAGATCTGTGTTTTGAAAGCTACAGAATCTGAAGAAAGAAATTTAAAGAGAACTAAATCAATGGACAGACACACCTTGTTCCTGGATGGAAGACTCAACGGAGTGAACGTGTCAGTTCTCCTTAAATTGATCTACAGATGAACTGCAACTCCAAACTCCCAGCAGGGCTTTTTGCAGATGTACACAAGGTGTTTCTAAATTTTGTATGCACACATAAGAAACCAGAACAGATTAAACAATTTTGAAAAACAACAATACAGAAGATTCACATTACCCAACTTGAAAACTTGCTTTGAAGTTACAGAGTCAAGCAAGTGTGGTATCGGGGAGGCAGCAGCGTCACTGGCCGAGGGAAGGGAGTGCAGAGCCAGGGTCAGGCCCCCGCAGACACAGCGAATGGGTTATTGAGACAGACGCGGCAGCAGAGAGCGCAGCCTCTTCAGCAAGCGGTGCTGGAGCAACTGGACATTTATAGGCACAAAAAACGAAACCTCATAACATATAAAGATTAATTTAAAAGGAATCAGAGATCTAGGTATAAAAATTACAACTTTTAGATAAAAACATGGGAGAAAATCTTACTAACCTAGAGTTGTGCAAAGAGTTCATAATTATGACACTAAAAGCAAAATCCATCAAAGGAAAAAAAATTGATACACTGGACTTCATCACAATTTTGACTTTTGGTTCTGTGAAAGACACTTTTAAGAGAATGAAAAGACAAGCCACAGACTTGGAGAAAATATGGTCAACCCACATGTGACGAGGACGCATATCCAGAATACATAAAGAATTCTCAAAAGAACCCAATGAAAAACAGTTGACACAATTAAAAAACAAGAAAACAGCCCAGTTACAGGAAACAAAGTCTTTGACCCAAGTGTCAGCAAAGGACACAGCAGGCAAAGGAGCCACAGTGAGACCGTTGCTGCGATGTCCAGAATAAAGCGACTGACAGCCCCATGCCCGGGCGAGGACGTGTGGGATGGGAGCCCTGGCACGGGCTGGGGAAGCCCCGGCCACGTCGCCCTGACCCAGAAGCAACCTAGGTGGGCTTCCACACGCGGCTGGAGAAAAAACTGCGGTGCGTCCACACCACAGGACACAACAGGCGCAGGCTGTGCGCACACGTGCGCCCCTTAGCCGACTGAGTGCACAGTCCGGCTCTGGCGACCACGGGCGCGACATTGCGCAGCAGACCTCCAGGACTCGCTCATCCCCGTGACCGACACTTCACACCTGCAAACAGCCACGGCCACCCCCTCCCCAGCCCCGGGCAACTCGCGCTCTACTTTCTGCTTGCATGAGTTTGACTATCTGGGCACCTCGCATCAGTGGATCACACAGGGTCTGTCTCTTTGTGACGGCTTTATCTCCCTTCGCACAGTGTCCTCAAGGTTCGCCCATGTTGTTGCAAATGGCAGGATTTCCTTCTCTTCAAGGCCGAATCATACTCCCTTGCACGGCTCGACCACAGTTTCTTTAGCCGTTCATCTCTGGATGGACATTTGGGTGGTTTCCGCATGGCTGGGTGGGGTGGGGGTCGTGGCAATCGGAGGGTCCTGCTTGGATGGGGTAGCTGATGACTCATCCTGAGCAGGGATGTGGCTGATGGACGTGTGGCTGATGGGGTCTCCAGGCCACTGCGGCCCCTGTGCCCGGGTGAACCTAAAAGTTAAAGGGTAAGAGCAGAAGAGGGCAGCAGAGGGGGTGTCCTTGTGGCTGTGGGAAGTCTCCTGAGCGGACAGAGGGGCTGCAGGGACAAGTAAACCCCATTTCCTTTCAGTTACATTTCCAGTAGCCACTGAAGATTGCACAGGTGAGGACAGACGAGGAGCCCCCATAACACCTGAGCGACAGATGCTGACATCTGAGAGGTGAGCCTGCCCACCTTCCTCTGGGGCTTTCCTCAGCCCTGTACCCACTCAGCAGGGCCTGCTCAGCGGGGCCTGGTCAGGAGGAACCCAGTTAGTAGCAGTCTGGTCATTCAGGGCCTAGTCCACTAGGGCCTGGTCAGCAGGGGCCTCGTCACCTGGCCACCACGAGACTTTGGGCAGAGGCTGTGTCTTTGGAGCCTCCTGGCCTCCGTCTCGGGAGGTTGTGGCACCCCCTGGAGGGTTGCTGGGAGGAGGACAGGAGAAGGCACGTGGACTCCTGCCCTGCCCAGCAGACCTAGCGCTTCGCACACTGCCAAGTCACACCTGGGGAGGACCTGTGTGCACATGTGAGTGAAGCAGCCAGGTCCAGCTGGAGAAGCGGCAGACGCAGGCACACACGTTCACGCACACACGCGTGCTTGTTCACACGCACAGGTGTGCGTGCACCCACATGCTGACGGTTCAGGGGCTGGAGGATGAGGACTCCAGACCCTGCTGACTTGGGGATGGCACCGTTGTGAAGGGGGTGGAGCTGCACGGTGTCACCACTGCTAAGCTCACCCACCTCCGTGCTCTGGAGTCTGAGCTGTGCCCAGCTTCCTTTTCTAGGTCAAGGTGCAATCTGTCACAGCCAGCTGCTCAGACTCAGGTGGGTGTGACCTGCTCTCTGCCCTTCCTGCTGATCTGGGGACAGTCGCTACTGGGTGGCGCTGCTGAGGGGGACGCCCACTGCGCACTTGCCACTACCTGTTCTGTGCTGACCATGTGTATGTCGTCTCATTCACGCTCACAGTGGCTCTGTGGGGAGAATGCTAATATTGCCCACTTGATGGTGAGAAGCCCGAGGCCAGAGGGCAGGTAGCTGGGCCAGTGCCCGAGGCAGCCCTGCCCTGTGCAGTGCTGGGCTCAGCCTGTGACCTCACAGCCTGCCCGCGCCTGACGGGGGATCTGCTCGAGATGCCGGAACCTGGTGGGGCAGCGCCTGCTGCTGGCAGGTCCCGTTTTCTAGAGGTGTTGCCCTCTCTCGGCCCCAAGGGTGTTCTGGGCTGAGACGGTCCCTCTGAGTGTTCTCCAGGACCATGTCCCCCAAGTTCACTGGTCCCTTCACTGACTGGGGAAAATGAAGCCTGTCTCCTGTTGACCGGCCCAGAACTGTGGAACCCACTGTCCCTCCAGCTAAAGACGTGGGCTGGACAGCACAGCGGCTGCTTCGTGCCTTCAGCTGACTCACCGGCCGGAGGCAGCGAAGACTGGCGTGGAGAGCGGCGGTCACGAGCTCTTCTCTCCCATGGAGAACCGGGTGTCCCACGCCGCGAACGCATCCAGGAGGCTGATCCTCCAGAGGCCTCTGGTCTCCAGGACCCACTGTGTTTCCCGGTCCTAGCACGGCTGCTGTCACTCGGCAGGTGTGTTAGTCTGTGGCTGCTGCTTACAACAGAATACCTGGAACTGCATAATTTGTAAGAAAACAAAATTTATCGCTTGCAGTTTCAGAGGCTGGGAAGTCCGAAGTCCAGGGACACCTCTGGTGAGGGTCTTGGTAGCAAGTCACCCAGGGGTCGCGCACGGCACAACAGCGGAGCAGAGAGACCAGCCTCCCCACTCGCTCTCCTAAAGCCACCAGGACCACTACCATCATCCCAGGAATGGACCAGTGCATTTGTGAGGGCACAGTCTCCACAATCCTGTCACCTCTCCAAGGCCCCACCTTTCAATGACCACAATAGGATTTCCCACCCTCAGCGGTTACAGTGGGAATCAATCTTCAGTGACTTCGGGGGCCATTCAATCCACTACAGCAGGTGGACACCATTGGTCCTGTAGGACAAGCATGTGCCTTTCTCCAGCCCTTGGGGACAGCAGGCCTCACCGTCCAGTGCCCATGTCCTCAAGTCCTCAGCCAGGAGCCCAACCCTGGCCAGGGGCAGGGACCCCAGAGACCCTGCAGGGGGGCGCCAGGCCTGCTCCCTTTGTCCCGGGTGTGGTGGAGAAGTGAGGCTCTGCTGGCCGGCGTCTGGGAGCCTGATGGGAGCAGCTGGGTGTGTTCTCTGAAGCTCTTGGGTGCAGCGTCATCTTTGGATTATTTTGATTGCAGCTCAAACATGAAGGACAGGGAGACCTTGTTGGCCCAGGAGTGACTGGACATCACTGTCAAGTGTGAGCAGGTACAGGCCAGGCTGCTCCCTAGAGGCACGCGAGTCCTGGCCTCTTCTACTGCACCTGTGGTCAGAGGGTCCTGGGCTCCATCAGATTACAGGGGAAGGATGTGCCACCCACAGCCCTTGTGCCCCCCACCCATCGCAGTGGCCTCCTCACTCTGGGACCCCTCTGGGTTGCAGGGCCACCGAGCCAGGGCGCCAGGGGAAAGTTGGGATGAACTTATCTATCTATAAAGTCACCAACCGCCTCAGTTTTCTGCAGTGAATTCTGTCCCCATAGTGGTCACAGGATGGAGAGAGAAGAGGAGGCTGGGGCAGCTGGGCTGCAGGTGACCAGATGGCATGGGAGGCTCGGGGATGCATCTGGATGGAGCAGACCTGGGGGGGGTGAAGGGGCAGGGGGAGCACAGCCCAGCTGTGATAGGGTCGGGCAGCAGCTCCCCTGGGACCCCTGAGCCTCGGGGGACTTCAGTCGGTCCCAAGGCCTCTGCAGTGCCCTGCAGGGACTCTGCTCCTGGCTCACTTGGTCAACACTGTGGGTGGAGGGCGGATGGGAGATGCCGAGTTGGGGCAGGACAGTGTGAGGTGGAGCCATGTGCCTGTGCCGTGGCCACTGTAGTGGGGAGGAGGCGGCTAGGGGCTGATGGCCCTGAGTGTAGCTGTGACTGGGGACGCAGCCATGGGCGATCCTGGAGCCTGCAGGACCCTCGGTCACTGCTCACCACCACTGGCATCTCCCCAGTGGTGTTCAGCAGCCTGGTTAGAAACTGGACGTGGGGGGGCCGGCCCAGTGGCGCACTGGATAAGTGTGCCGCTTGGGAAGCGCGGTGGCGCTCCCGCCCGAGGGTTCGGATCCCACATACAGACCGGTTCCCGCTCACTGGCTGAGCGAGGCGCGGGAGCAACACCGAGGGTTGCGATCCCGTTGCCAGTCCCCGGTCCGGTACGGGGGCAACACTGAGGGTTGCGATCCGTTGCCGGACACGGAAAAAGACAAAAGACAAAAAAAAAAAAAAAAAAAAAAAAA
>NW_007735294.1:55188-56243 GCF_000696425.1 Galeopterus variegatus | reverse complement strand
CTGGCCTGGCACAGCCCTCAGTTCTGCCTCTGCTGCCTTCCAGTGACATGGAGCTGCCCCATGTCAGTGCCCTGGAGGCAAATAAGAGCTTGTCCCTGCTGTGAGGAGGCTGGTATGTAGATGGGGTACTTGGTAGGTAGTCTGTGATGCAGACATGACTGGTCTGTGGAAAAAAAAAAAAAAGAAAGAAACTGGACATGGCAGGCATTGGGACTGACCTGGGGGTCTGCTCCGGGGTTCTGACAGGACAGGGGTAGAAAAGGGCCAGCGTGGCTGAGGACACGGCGCAGGATCTGGGATGGGGTGATGTCGGATGAAGAGGCGGTCTTGGCAGCCGGGGTGCAGGGAGAGGCAGGTGGATGGTCGGGGGGTGGGGCACCAGGTGGGACAGCTCCCAGGTACACCCTTGCTGCACTGGGAAGTTCTCAGGACAGGCCCCTGAACCCCATCTGGGAGAGGAGTCACTTTCTGGGGGGCTACTGTCAGGTCCCAGCCCACCCACCTCGGGCAGCTCCATCCCCTCAGGACTGGACTTTCTAACTCCCACAGAGGGCCCTGGTTGCAGCCCAGAAGAAGCTGGGTTGTGCAGCCCGAGTCCCCCATAAACCCCAAGCAGCCCTGCCCAGCCCTGCTCTCCCTTTTCTCCTGTGTCCTAGGCCTTCCTGGGTGTCAGCCAGCAGGAAGGCCCCATCTACCTCTCCCCTGTGGTCTCCTGGGCTAAGACTTGTGGGGACAGGAAGGTGGCTGGCCCTTCCCTGGGGCCTGCTCAGGGAGAGGGACAGCTGCTGGCCTGGCACAGCCCTCAGTTCTGCCTCTGCTGCCTTCCAGTGACATGGAGCTGCCCCATGTCAGTGCCCTGGAGGCAAATAAGAGCTTGTCCCTGCTGTGAGGAGGCTGGTATGTAGATGGGGTACTTGGTAGGTAGTCTGTGATGCAGACACGACTGGTCTGTGAGCAGAGGTGGTGGTCCTTGGGAGCCACACACAGTCACCAGGAGAAGCTAAGAGTCCTGCAGGAGCTGACCCAGGGGTAAAAAAAAAAAAAGATTTTCTATT
>NW_007735294.1:52915-54622 GCF_000696425.1 Galeopterus variegatus | reverse complement strand
CATTTCATTTTCAGCAGAACTGTCAGTTCAGATGATGCAATGAGTGGTCAAGATGCTTAAGAACTGGGGGAAGCACAGAAGCAGCAGGAAGGTCGAGTGCAGAGCCGAGGGTCTCCACGACCACGGTCTGCAGAGTCAGTGTGGATGGAGCCATACCTGTCACCTGGTGCTGCCTGCCTCTCAGGTGGTGGGACGCACGTGGTCCTGACCCCGAAGGGCAACTGGCCTGCATCCCCAGCTCTCCTGCCTGACCCTGCAAGGGTCACCTTATGCCTGGGCTTGGGCCACCCTGAGGTCAGGGGTAGGCAGGCCTCCTGGTGGCCACAAAGGAAGGACTAAGTGCAGACCCCAGTTCACAACCCTGAGCCCTTGTCCACTCTTGGTTCATGGGAGATGAGGTCCCGTTCCAGGGAGACCTGGCCTCTCCCGAGGAACCACACAGACCGAGGCTGGCATCTTCCAGAATCCTCACACTCCAATCCCCCCGTGGTCACCCTGTGTCCTGTCTCACTGGGGCCTTCTTCCCTCCACAGATGTCTCAGCGGGTCTACAGAAGAATCCCCCGGTTGTGGGCTCAGGCCTGCTGTCTCCTGCTGGATGCCGGGAAGGTGAAGGCCAAGAACTCAGGCAAATGCCAGGTATGGCCCTTCCACGCTGCACCAGACGCGGGGGGCAGCCTTGTCAGGAGCCCAGCTCTCCGGCTCAGGGGAGTCGCGCCCAGGGGTGGTCACTCGCACACCCTGGGCGTCTATGGACTCCACGCCCGACCTTGTCTTGTCGCAGCCACGTCTGCCACAGCCTGGCCTTCAAGTCCCTCCCCATCTCTTCTGCCTCATTCCCCTCATGAGAAGTATGTCACCAAGTCTGGCCCACACTCAAAAGGACAGACAGGAATGGGCTCCACCTATTTGAGGGAAGAGTGTCCCATCTTAAAAACAGCCCAACGCTGACGGGTCCGGAAGGCTCACGGGGTGGAAAGGACAGCAGGAGCCTCAGGAGGCGGCTGCGGGGAGCAGGTCATCGGCCCGTCCCCACCTGGCACTTGGGCACAGACAGTGACGGGGCATGGCGCCCAGGGTGTGGGCAGCATCCCCACCATGACTACAAATGTAAAATTCTAAATATGACCTTCAGGGGTCCAAGGTCCCGAGACGTGAAAGGACACACCCTGAGCAAAGAGGACGTGCTCCAGCAGCCAGCGGCAGCGCGCCGTCCCATCCCCGGCACTCAGCGTCCCATCCACACGCTGGAGGGAAGAGCCGGGGATGACCTTGGCAGATTCGAGAGAGCCGGAGAACACAGCCCAGCAGCCACTTGTCAACTGTTCACATTGGAGTAGGGATAAACTAAATACTGTTTTTAAACTATCTGAGAAAAAAGTCAACAGTGAATGTCTTAGGGGGCCTTGAGTGGTGGAGCCATTTCCTGAGAACCAGGAGGAAGAAAACACAGGTCTGTCGTCCCTGCGTTCAGAAACGTGGTAGTTTTAACAAACAACCAGACAAAAGCAACTGTTACACAGATTAAAAAAACAAAATTAGGGTCGGCCCGGTGGCGCACTGGATGGTGCGCCGCTTGGGAAGTGCGGCGGCGCTCCCGCCCGAGGGTTCGGATCCCACATACGGACCGGTTCCCGCTCACTGGCTGAGTGAGGCGCGGGAGCGGCGCCGAGGGTTGCGATCCCGTTGCCGGTCCCCGGTCCGGTGC
>NW_007735294.1:34347-52694 GCF_000696425.1 Galeopterus variegatus | reverse complement strand
GGTACGGGGGCAGCACTGAGGGTTGCGATCCGTTGCCGGACACGGAAAAAGACAAAAAAAAAAAAAAAAAAAATTATCCTCATTTGCAGTAAAGTGCATTCAAAGTATATCGCCATATACTTGCAACCTCAAAAGATTCCACAAAGTCGATTCTAGAATGTTGGGCCCGTCCCTGTGAGTGCCACATGGGCTTGGGTGATAAGCTGACCAAGTCTCGAACTGCCCCAGGCCCAGCTGTGACGGGGTCTCCGCAGAGCCCGGGGCTGCAGGCCTCTCTCTGGGGAACTCCTTCAGTGGAGTTTGCTGCCAAACCTCCCCACAGACCTGGATGTCAGGGCCTGTGGTCCCACACTGCCGCTTTGAGCAGGGACGGCTCACGACAATCTGTGCAAAGCGTCCCTGAGACCGTCTACAGTCCCCTCTGCCCATCGTTTCTGAGCTGGCTGGGCTCTGGCTGCACTTCCTCCTTACCTCCCACCTCCTCTCTGTGCCTGCTCCCGGCACTTGGCACTCCACGTCCTGAGCCTGTGCCGGGGCGGGGCACAAAGGACACCGCTGACCACAGGCCAGGGGACAGGCCCAGTCAAGGGAGCCTGGTGCAGTCCCAGTGGACGCAGCAGCTCGTTTGATGAGTCAGGGGCCACTGGCCAAGGAGCAGACCAAGACAGCGCAACTGTGTACGTACAGTACATGCGTGTGCACGGGTGTGCACTCACATTCGTGTGCGTGTGTGTGCACACCTGTTGTACTGGTTTCTGCTCTAAGACCCTGTCTGTGACCTCAGACGACCCCACGTGTGCTTTGTTTCAGGGATTGAGCCCGGCCCTGGGCTGGTGCATGTTGGACTGTGGGACATCACCCACAGGACGTCAGAGTGGCAGAAACAAATTCCCTTAGGATTTCCTCTCAGGTCAGAAGATGTCTTACTGCTCTTCTATTTCTTTTCTTTCACTGATTCTTTTTATAGACCTTTCTCTGCTTTCTGCCTTTGCACAAAAGAGGTTCGTGGTGGTGGAAAGATAGCTGGTAAAAAATGAGGTACCTAGAAACCAGCGCAGCCTCCTCCACCTGGCTTCAAGGCCAGGACTGTCAGTGCGTGCTGGACGCATCACTCACGAGCAAAGCCCTCGCGCTGCAGACCCGGAGCTGCCTAGATGGGTGTAGCGTGAACTGCAGGGCTTCACGTTGCGCCTGGGCCCAAGATGGACTTGGCTCCAAATTAAGAAAAGTGTTTTCAATTTCTATTTTCTTTCTGTATTTTTGTAGCAGACCAGAGTTCATCAAAAAATGATGACTTTGTATGCTGAGCACAGGGCCCAGAGGCCATGTAAATTACACACTCAATAAAACTAATGTTCAGTTTCAGTGTGTTTATAGACACTGTAGGGGTCAAAAAATAATGGAAAAATATATGAAATGCTAGGAGGAAACCTCTGTCCACCTGGAATTCTATCCCAGCTATGTGAACAAACGAGTGGATGGATGAGACTGTCCAAATGAGGACCCGACAGACCCAAGCCTGGCCTGGTCTGTGCTCCTGAAGAGCAGCGCGCAGCCTTCTGGCGGGTCTGAAAGGGGAAGGTCCTCCCCACAGCCCTGGTCCCCTTCCAGACTCAGAGGGCGAGAGCCATGTCCTGGCAGGAGACCAGAGGGGTTCTGCCCTCCCTGATCCAGTCCTGGGCCGAAGTCCAGCTGCATAGCACAGGCTCAGGATGGGTGGGACTGAGGGACAGGCAGCCCAGTGGTCTGGATTTCAGGGAAAGATTTCATGGAAGACCTGGGACCAGACGGGTGTGTGTGTGGGTGGGGGGTGTATTCCCCAGAGGGCAGATGGTGGGCAAAGGCAGGGATGGGCAAGGTGGGTTCAGAAGCAGGAGGGGGAGCCCTTATTAGGAGGATGGAGAAGGAGAGTTGGGCCAAAGGTGGATACTACCTTGGGATAAACAGCACAGAGCAGGACTGAAAAACTGGGGTTTGACCCCCGCCCCATAACCAGGAGGATGTTACACAGGGACAGGTACAAAGCAGGGAGGCCAGGAAAGGAGGACGTGGCTGGACAGCCAGTGAGGGGTTGGGAGGGTGTGCTGGCCTTGAGTGATGTGGAATATTCTTAAAGCAAATGTACTTCACAGGGCCTGGTTTTCCAAAGCCTTGCAGTTTCAAATATTGACCTTGCAGAGGACAGGAAATTTTCCCCAGGCTACAGTCTCTGTTGTAAGATAAAGAATTGTGGCACAGCAAGGCTGCTGGTTCATGGACAGACAGGTTACTGATTGATATGTAAAGATACTGGGAAATTGCTGGAGGGAGAAGGAATGTTTGCTAAGATCAAGCTTGTGTTGATAAGACCACTTAATTGTCTACTGGAATGTCATCTGGCTTGTTTCACTGAAAGTTACCAGCCTATATTGTTAAACTATAACCGCACCTATGTCTCTTCCTGTAACTTCCTGGTCTGGAAAAGAGAACCCCAATTCAAGGTTAATTTCCCAAGGAAGCGATGCCTCTCACTTGAGGGTTTCAGGGAAATTAACCACTTCGGGGCTTCTCACTGCTCAGAATAGATGGGCTTTGAGTAATTCTTTGTGGCTCTGTCACCCAGGGGAAGTGGGGTGACAAATCCGTGGGGGGTGAAGCAACAAAGCGACAGAGTGACAATCAGTGTGGGAATTGGAAGCTGCAAGCCTGGGAGCCATGGCAGGTTCTTGAGCAGGGGTGATCCCAGGTGTGTGGTACATGGGCTGGGCAGAGGGTTCCCGGAGGGAGAGCAGTGCTGCCTGAGAAATAGTGGGAATTGGGTCCCTCCCCCTCCTCTGGGGTCTCACTGTCCTAGGCCCCCTCGGCCAGGTCACTGCCCAGGGCAGGATCAGGCCTGGCTGGGGCCAGGACTGGGGCTACACAGACCTGAGGCTGTGACAGGACTGGCAGTGGGGGCAGCCTGGCCAGGATGGGGCGGGGAGGTCTGCATGCTCTGCCCTGTGCCCAATCTGGGCCCCACCCAGAGGTGCCCTGTGCCCCTAGCTCCGTCTGCAGCCAAGGGGTGTGTTTGTAGCATGCGGGCAGGTGGGGAGATGGAAGGACGCTCCAGGGGAGGGATTGGGGGTCTCTCCCAGGGTGGGGACTGTGAAGGGGATGGCAGAGCATCTAGGGGTGACAACGCCAACTCCTCCTAGCTCATCAGGAGAGCAAGTGAGAAGGGAGAGCACACGCACCCCAAAGTAAACCTGGGGCACACACCCATAGGAGTGACCCAGCTGGATGAACTCTTGAGAAGTGGTGCAGGCAAAGAAGGGGGCCCCCTGCAGCCTGGACAGGGCAGCGCTGATGCGGGCTGGGTCCTGGGTGAGTGGCCCCAGTAACCGCATCTGCTCAGGCCATTGCTTCTCAGGGGCGTCCCGGTTCCTGGCCAATCCGATGTGGCCAATCCGATGTGGCACCCCTGCCCTGCATTTGCAGAAGGGCCGTGGTCTTTGCAGGGAGTGTCTTTTCAATGTGTCTGAGGAGCAGCCTGGTCTGGAGGAAGCTCGGGACCTCTTGTCTTGGGTGGACCTAGGCAAGATGCAGCCGCCTAGATGCTATGTGACCTTGAGGGTGTGGCCTGCCTTCTCCGGGCCTCCAGGTGAAATAAGTAGGTTGTGAGGTGGGGGTGATCCTGGCCCAGAGAATGTCTTTCCCTGGGGGCATCTAGGCCAGGGCCAGACGAGGCAGGAGGCACCAGCGGATGGGTGCTCACCTCAGGGACAAAATCAGAGAGGCTCGAGGTGCTGGACGAGTTCCCCTTCCAGCCTGCCTGCCACAGTCCCAGGACCTTTATGGATGAAGGCGGCTGCCAAGCCCACACACACAGAGTCCTCGATCTGGTTCACTTCCTGCACATGTCTCTGGATCCCCTGGGGCCTAGCTGGTGCAGAGCACACAGTGGGTGCTTCATAAATGCAGATGGAAAGCATGAAGGCAGCAAGGAGCTGGGCACCCGAGGGCAAGAGGCAGAGTTTTGGGGTTACCCTGAGCACTGAATTTTTATGGACCCCTCATTTAGATGTGAAGGCAGGGATCAAGGGATCAGGGCCAAGGGGCTGTGCAGTGCTCAGGGTAACCCCTGGGGGCCTGGTGTCCTGGGAGCCCACCCTGACCCAGCAGCAGCTGGGAGGGGCCCTGTGCTGGGTCCTACTTGCCCGAGTGACTCTGATCCAGCTGCGTGTGCTGGTGCCCCAGGCAGGTGCACCTGCGACTGCTGACCCTGGAGAGGTGTTGCGGTTGGGTGTTGGGGACCTGGCTAAGCCACTGCTGTTTCTGGGGATCAGTTTCCTCATCTGTGACATGAACTGAACAGCTTCTCCTTGGACTGTGTTCCCAGTGCTAGTCACGCTCTTGGCCCTGGACCCAGGGCTGCTCCCCTGGAGTGGGCAGAGGTGGCTGGGCTCTGCAGGAGCTGGGTGGATCTTCATCCTGGGGACCTCTGAGTGTGGGCCCTGAACTCTGAACCCAGAGGCAGCTCCAGTCTGACTTTCTGGCTCCCACCCCCCCATCCCCACAGCTCTGCCAAGCCTGCCCCGAGGGCACGGGCAAGGACGCATCGTCTAACAAGGCGGTGGCAGTGTCGGGCACCTGCAGCTTGATCAGCAGAGGCCAGAGCTTGGGTCTGGGTGGTCTCCTGCCACTGACTGGCCACAGGGCATTGGTGCAGCCCCTTGGTCTCAGTTCCCCACCTGATAGATGGGGCTAATCGTATCCATTTCTAAGGAGGGCCAGGCTCAGACTGACTGCTGGGAGTGAAATGAGACCACACCACCTCCCAGGGATGGGGGACTGTGTCTTCACAGAAGGCAGCATGCTGGGAGAGCCAGGGCTGCAGGTGTCCTCGACCAGCTATGTGATCCTGAGCAAGTCACTTAACTGCTCTGGGCCTTGGCTACCCTAAGGGACACGGATCTGTGAGCTCCTGCCTGTAAGGCCTAAGTCACAGGACTAGAAGCCACGAGACTGCTCTGCAGTATGGCTCAAGGGCTCCAGGGTCAGGCAGGCAGACCTCCTCACTGGGAAGGGCACGTGTGACCCTCACTGCTGCCGCCTCCTGGAAGCACCCCATGATCTAACGACCTCCCCTCCCCTCAGCAGGTGCCGGCTCAGACCCTCATCAGAGTCCTGCTTGTCTTAGGCTCTCCAGGTGCCCCCGAGCTGTGAGGCAGAGGAGAGGGATGCAAATGAAATGGAATGCAGCAGGAGCAGGGCTGCTGGGGTGTCGGCAGGGGACAGGTGCTCACTGCATGCGTGTTGGTGTCTGCAGTCGGGAGTGACGCCTTGGGTGGACATGAGGCATGGATGGGGTGCCCTGCCCGGTACCAGCAGAGGAGTGGAACCCCCTGCCCAGGGCTGGCCCATCTGCCTCAGGTGCTCCGACCTCCCTGCCCCCACCTCAGCCACCCCCATCCCTTCCCTGAAAGCTCCCTTCCTGTTCCTCGCACCATCACGGGGACCGCTGTTCTCATGTGTTTTCCTTGGCTTTTAATTATCTTAATTAATTACTGCAGTTAATTTTTTCTGCCCCCCTGTCCAGCCCTGGTCCTCCCAGGGTTCCCCCTCAGTCTTCTGTCTGTCAACCGCATGTCCCCTCCTAGCCCAGGCCTGCCTGGCTTGGACAAAAGCCGTGGGTGTCACCCCTCCCCCCACCACTTGGGCACTGTCTCGAAGGTCCTCAAGGCCCTCAGCATCCCGCCTCACTCCTCTCTCTGAAACCACAGGTCACCCCTCTCTGAGGCGGCAGGTTGCGTGACACTCGGGACCTGCACTCCAGGTTCAGTCCCACCCCCAATGACCATGCTGTGTGTTCTGGCCCAGTCACCATCCCTCTCTGAACCTGGGGTGCCTCACTGTTAAAACCAGGCTGGGGAGTGCATATCCCTGCAGTGTCCTGTCCTGTGTGATGATGCCTGTCATGTGGTGGGGGCTAGTGAGGGCATGGCCCAGAACTTGGGAACCCGAACAGCTCGTGGGTTTGGGCTGAGGACTTGGACCCCCCTCGGGGCCAAGCCATGCTGGGCTTGCAGGCTAGTCCAAGAGCTGACACACCAAAGCTTTCCTGGGACCCCCGTGGCCCTTGGCCATGTCTCAGGACCACCAGTCTCAGACCCCTCGGGGCCTCACTGGGCAGCCTGAGCCACGGTGCTGCTCCCTGAGAGCCAGGCCTGGGGCCGGGGTTTCTGAAGCTTCCCTGGTGCTTGGCCTGGTGGCCTGGTAAGAAAGGCACATGGTCCCTGTGCCCTCCCAGCCCTGCCCCCCTTAGCTAACAATGCCCTAGCTGTCCCCTCCCAGATGATTTAACGAGCCCAGCGTTCATTAGCACAGGGGTCTGTAACTCCCGTGGAGAACTGAGGAGGGTCGTCCTGGGCACTGGCCAAGGGGCAAAAAGGCCTCAAAGAAGCTGGTCTGGCCAGGCTGGGGAGGGTCGGAACCTCTCAGAGGGCCCCGCAGGATGCTGTTGGGCCCTTCTGTCCCGGGAGTGCCCCTGGCCTAGTGGGGGTCCCTGAATGACTGAGGGCCCCACTCCAGGCTGCTGTTCTGTTCTGTGGTGTTTTGTGGGTGGAGACAAAAGCCCTGCTGGCCTTAGGGCAGGCCTGGGGCTGAGAACGGTGGTGCTGTATGTTTCCCGGGGAAGTGGCCAGGCCGGCCCTTCCTGTCTGAACGGCCCAGGGCTCGGGAGGGGGTGCGGCTTGCCCCCATCGACCTCTGACCTGGACTTACTCTCTCCCACCCCTGGCCGGCCCCTCCCCGGCGGACTCTGCAGCTCATCCCAGGCACTGGACGCTCTCTCTGCAGGGAATGGGGACGGAGGAGGCTTGGGCAGAGCCGTGGTCCGCCCTGAGGAGGGAGGGAGGTCAGGAGGAAGAGCTGAAGGAAGCCCAGGCTGCCCGAGGACTCAGGTGCCCACACCGGTGCTCTCGGCCCATGTGGCAGGATGCAGTGAGTGGAAGATGGGGATTGCGGCTTGGGCTGGACCCGAGGGGCTGGAGTCCCTCCTTCTTAAATTCCCAAGTCCCTGGAGCTGGCGTCAGACCAGAAGCAGGAGGGGAGGAGGGTCTGCAGACTGGAGCTTCCCTCCACATTCAGGGTGGACCTTCCTCCCCTCCTGCTCCTGCCGCCCCTGGCCCAGGTGCTGGGGAGTCGGTGGCTACGGGGTTCTTGCTGTTCCCATGCCTGCTGCCACCAGGATTCTGGCTTTTCCACCAGGGAGGCGTTGGTATCACAGAGACCTGCCTCAGGAGACTCAGGCCTCCTGCGCCACTGTTTCCTTGGCTACAAAATTTGGCCCTACCCTGGGTAGTGGCTGAAGTGACAGCTTGGGGGGAAACGGTGGGGCTGGCCGGCCACACCGCCAGCCCCTGCCCCTGGCACCAGCAGGAGAGTCTGACTGTGGCCAGAGGCCCAGGCCATACTGGGGGCCGAGGCTTACCCCCAGTACTGAAGCCATGTTGGCACCTAAAGCTGCCTGGGCTACAGAGCGGGGGGAGGATTTTAAAAAGGACAGTTTTTTTTTCTCTCTCCACTCTTTCTTCCCATCCCCTGACTTTCTTATCTCGCTCACTAAGTAGGAAAACAAGGCCGAGAAGCTAAACAGCACTTTGCAAAGCTAACAGTTCTTTCTTTGAGACTTGTAGAGTTTTGAGAAATGATCAAGGCCAAACGACTGGAAGCTGACCTTGGGCGCCAGCCAAGTATACCAGCGCAAATCAAAACCTTGCAGGGCCCTGAGATAACAGCGAAGATGAGAACACAAACCAGATGAGGCCTTGGCGAGACCTTGTACCTGACCCACAGACACGGACCCCTCGTAACTCACGTCTCCTGCTCTCCTGCTTTTCACCTCCCACATTCCATTCCCTCAGGCCTTCCTTTAAAAACCCCTCAGTAAATGTAAATCTTTGAGATGGGGCAGGCTGCCGTCTCCTTCAGCTGAATGCATCTGCTTTTCTAACACCAACTGTTTGACTTCTGAGTTTTTTTCCCTTTCCTTTTCAAGGAGGTGGGCAGCCGGACCTGAGTCCGGTAACAGTGGGAGAGGCACCAGGCTGGGCACTGAGACCTGGCATCCCGCCCTGTCCAGTGCTGCAATTGTGGTCACCCCACTGTTGGCCTGCAGTTCTTGCTAATGAAGTGGGCAGCCCCCGAGGTGAGGTCTGCTGCCCCCAGCCCTGCCTGAGTGACCATCCTCTGCCACCTGAGGAAGTGGGGCTAGATCCCAGGCCTCCAGGCTCCCAGCTGGGCCTATAGCTTCAGCTGCGGGGCCTGAGCCTGGGCAGGTGCAGTGTGTGTCTGTGCCAGATGTGGCTGTGGGTAGAACACTGTTTGCCCAGGACTGCATCAAGTGACTTCTCATCTAGTTCTTACAGCATGTAGTGGACTGAATTATGTCCCCCCAAAACTCCCTTAAGCTTGAATTGTCTCCCAAGTTTTAGGTATTAGAAACTTAGCCCCCACTGTGATAGTTAAGAGAATGGGCAATCCTATTATGGTAATTGAAAGGTGGAGCCCTGAAAGGGTGATTGAATTGTAGGACCGTGCAGTAGTGAATGGATTAAAAATGGTGGTCAGGGGCATGGTTCTGAGGGCTTTAAAAGAGAGGAGAGTCTGTCTCTCTCTGCTTCCACCATCTTGCAATGTGAGACCCCTGGGTCACTGTTGCCACCATCAGATGGACTTTGGACTTCCCAGTCTTGTATAAATCACCCAGTCTCAAGTATTTCTGTTATAGCAACACAAAGCGGACTAATACACAGCACCTCCCGCAGGGGTTTAACATGTCCTGCAGGTGGGGAAGCAGGTTCAGAGAACTTCAGTGACATCCCAGGGGCTCGTGTGTGCCCCAGGTCAGAGCCCAGCTGGACCCGGCTGCCTCCCCAGGACTCTGGCCTGTGCCTCCCCCAGCTCAGCCCCTCCTGGAATGGTGGTTTCTGGGCCTGAGCAGAGGCTGAGACACCAGTTTGGGCAGGAATTGGGTCATATTTCCCTTCACAGTCAAGGAGGAGCCTCAGAGTCCCTGGGCCCAGCAGCCCCGATCCTGAGGAATATGCTCCAATTACCAACATCACATGCCCCACCCCACTGCCCTTCCGCTGTGCCTGGGAAGCTGTTGGTTGCCAATGACCTGGCTGCCCGTCTCCGACCTGCCACGGACCAGTTGCATGAGCACAGGCTGGTCCCTTCCCTCTCTGAGCCCCCATCCCCTAATGGGTAGAATGGGGACAACACCGCAGTGCTGCTGAGAGTGTTAGACTGGACGACATGGTCAGGGTGCCCTGTGCGGAGTCTGGCACAGTGGGAGTCCCCGGGCACAGACGCCAGAGGCTAAAGCACTACTAGGGGTGAAGTGGTTCATTATCAAACAACAAATTCACTAGAAAAGACATAATATTTTTTAACCTGAATGCATCTACCAACACAGTCCCAAAATCTACAAAACAAAAATGGGAGAAAGTCATAAACCTACCATACTTTTTTGTTTCATATTTTATCTAAAATTTCCCTCAGTTCTTTAACAAATAAATATTCGAACTAGCAAAAGAAGGTGCCCTCTGCACGTGTCCACGTCAGGAAGGTCATGTTCTTACTCTACTGTGACGCTGAAGAACGTCTGTCCACGTGCCGCAGAGATAGAAAGCTCCCATGCAGCTCCTCCATGGCTGGACCAGAGATGCCCACAGCCGCCGTCCTCTAGCTGGAGGGGCAGCAGAACGGAGGATGCTAAAGGCAGACAGGTTGATTGGGTTAAAATGCTTTAATTCAATAAATTTCACAACAAAATAGATGATGGATCTTATTGCAGGATCCTGGTGCACTGGAGGGTCCACGCAGGTGAGGGTGTACAGCCCATGGGCTGCCACCCCATCTTGGCCTCCCTGTGCCACCAGCAGCGAGCCCTAATGGGGATTCCCTCCCTTGGCAGATGATGGAGGCTGAGGTCTGCCCAGAGGTGGGCTCCTGGGCTATCTCCCCATGGTGTTAAGCACCCACAATACTGCCACTGGCCTGCACTGGTCCTCCTGAAGTACAGACGTGAATTCCTGCATGTCATGGGCATCCCCAAATTGATATGCCCAAAATAACTCTGTCCCTCCCCCAAGCTGAGGGTGTCCCTTGAGCCCTGCCATCTCTGTGAACAGCTGCACATTCTCAGCTCCTGAAGCTGAAGCTCCAGGAGTCCCCTTCCCTCACCTGACAGACAATTGTCACCAGGTCCCACCAACTGTTCCCTCAGGATACTGTGAGTCCTCCTCCTCCTCTCCTCACTGGGCACCCTGGTCCAAACTGCCTCAACCTTTGCCTCCTGACCCATCCCCTGCTCCTGGAATGACACCAGGCTCCGCATCAGGCCCTGCGCGACCTGGCCGGGCAGTCTGGGGTGGGCTGACTGGAAGCCGCCATCCTCTGCCCTGGCTGGACCTGCAGCCTTGCCACCCATCTCCGCGCCCCTCCACCTATACGCTGGCCCTTGATGGGGATGCTGCCCTTCCCAGCTCCGTGAGCTCGCTGGGGCTGGCGGGGCTGGGGGCCAGCCTTGGCCTTGGCCGAGCCTCTGCTTTTGCACATTCCCTTTGCTGACTCTCTGCAGCCTCAGAGACTCCCACTGCACGTGTACTTCCTGCCTGCTCCAGAGAGCCGGTCAGGTCCGTGCAGCCAATTCACCATCTTCCCCCAAAATGCGCTCCTTTGGCCGGGGTCCCCATCTTGCACCCCAGGAGCTCTGCACATCCTCAACTCTTCCTGGCCTGGCCCTTCCTCCACCTCCGCCTGCTCCTCTACTCTCACACGGGCCAGCCAGACCCTAACTGATCCCCAGGGCTGCCTGGCCAGGGTGGTCTGACTGTCCAACCTCCAGTGTCCACCCACACCTCCCACTGCCCTCAGGCACTGAGTCCCTTCCAAGGCGCAGAAAGTCCAAAAGAATCTGGCCACTGCTCTCCTCTGCAGCGCTGACAAGATTAACAATCAACCCTCTGCTGAGAACTGAGGTGCTGGGCACAGTATTAAGACAATCCTCCCTCACCCCCCCACATCTGTCACCACTGCTACCAAGGCAGCAATGAACGGCAGGGCCAAGCCAGGAGAAGGCTCAGCCTGAGAGACAAATGGGGCACTAGGGGCACATTTCCCCAGAAGTGTCTGCTGATTCGGAAAACAGCAGCTGTGAGGCTGAGGAGGAGGGGCCTCAGCACATTCTCTTTCAGGCTCTGGGTTGGCGCCAGAAAGAGACACACCCTATAGGAAGAGTGAGCGGGAAAGAGACCAGCCCCAGTAAGAACTGAAATTCATCTCTGAGCGATGCCAGCCCCTGGGGAGGACTAAGATGACTTGGAAATTTCTAGACCCTAGCTTAGGTGTCTGCTCTGGCAGAAAATAGCATCGCATGGCACCTCAAATTCTCACGATTTTTTTTTTTTTTTTTTTGGTCTTTTTCCGTGTCCGGCAACGGATCGCAACCCTCAGTGTTGCCCCCGTACCGGACCGGGGACCGGCAACGGGACTGCAACCCCCGGCGTTGCCCCCGCGCCTCGCTCAGCCAGTGAGCGGGAACTGGTCTGTATGTGGGATCCGAACCCTCGGGCGGGAGCACCGCCGCGCTTCCCAAGCGGCGCACTATCCAGTGCACCACCGGGCCAGCCCAAATTCTCACGATTTTTAAAATATAAAATGTGTAAACACTCATCAAAAGTAACCAGGCACACCAGGAAATAAAATATGACATAAAAGACAGATAACAGAAACAGACCTAACAGACATGCAGACATTGGAGTTATCAGACGAGGATTTTTTAAAATAACCATACTTAATATACTCAAGGAAACAAAAGACAAGATTAACAAATTTGGCAGGGACCTGGAAACAAACAAGCAAAAAAATAAACAAGAATTCTAAAAGAGAAAAATAGAATAACTAAATTTAAGAATGCAATGGATGGATTTGACAGCAAACTAGGTACAGCTGAAGAGAGAATTAGAGAACTAAAAGATCAGTCAAAAGAAATTATACAGACTGAAACAGAAAGTCAAAAGAATGTAAAATATAGTAAAGAAAGTAAGAGGCATTTGAAATACAGTAAAAATATCTAATGTATTTTTTTTTTTCCTTTTTGTCTTTTTTTCGTGACCGGCAACGGATTGCAACCCTCAGTGTCACGCCTGTACCGGACCGGGACCGGCAACGGGATCGCAACCCTCGGTGTTGCTCCCGCACCTCGCTCAGCCAGTGAGCGGCCGGTCTGTATGTGGGATCCGAACCCTCGGCGGGAGCGCCACCGCACTTCCCAAGCGGCGCACTGTAGCAGTGCGCCACCGGGCCGGCCCATATATCTAATGTATTTTTAATTGGAGTTCTACATGAACAGCAGAAGGAGAACAGGGCATATAAATTATCTGAGAAAATAACTGAGAATTTCCCAAACTGATGAAAGGTATCAAGCTACAGATTCCAGAAGCACTATGAGCACCAAGAAGGATAAATACAAGGATAAACACATGCATGCACTGTCAAGTAAAACAGCTTACTGAAGATAAAGAGAAAAACCTTAAAGTACTCAGGAAAGATGCATCATCTTCAAAGGAGCAACAACAAGACTGACAGAAATGAGGGAAGCCAGAAGACAATGACGTAACAACCTCAAAATGCTGACAGAAATAACCGCCAACTTATAATTCTATACCCAGTGAGAATATCTTTCAAAAATAAAGATGACACAAAGAAATGTTCAGAGAAATAAATGCTAGCAGTAAATGCTAGCAGAACCCATCTCCAGTAAATTCAGACAAAGTGAAATACTAGGTGTTCTCCAGGCAGAAAACAAGCTAGCAGCAAAGAACCCCAGATGGGAGTTTGAAGGTGCCAGGATCAAAGAGCAACAAAACTCTAAGTAAATACCGACTGCGTGAAGTAATAGTGAGGATGCCTTCTTGGAGTTTAAAAGAGACAAAGAATCAAAACACATGACAACAGCATACACATGAGGAGGAGGGCAAACAAAGACAAAACTAGGGAGTGACTGGAGTACACACTCACACCAAACTTTAATAAGCTGAAGATGAGTATGTGACCTCTACGGTAACTACTAAAATAATACTAAACAAATATAAAACAACCAGATTAGAAAAATAAAATAATAAAAATATCCAGAGGAAGGAAACAGAAACATAAAACAGGCAGAAAAAATAGAAAGCAAATAGTAAAAGGATAAAATTAGTCCCCAAATATATCAGTAATTAAATTAAACAAAAATGGTCAAAATATTCCAATGAAAAGACCGACTGCCAAACTAGGTAAAAACAAAGGAAACTATGTGCTTTTTACAAGAGAACACCCTAAACAAAAGCACATAAAATATTAAAAGAGAATGGGAAAGGTATATACCATGTAAGCACTTACCCATAGAAAGCTGGTGCAGTTACACTATCAAACAAAAAAAATAACAAGAATAAAGAAGAGCATTTCATAATGATAAAGAATCAATTTGCTAGGATTATAAGACAATTTATGTACGGTACAGCAGCTCCCACTGCTCCACATCTTAGAATGTAAAAAAATAACAATAATGATAAATAATTTTTAAAAAACCATCATGTTAATGTTGTTAATTTGAAATAAAATAAAATATGAGGCTCTTGACATAACCTAAAAATAGAAAAGAAAAAATTAACAGAACTAAAAGGAGAAATAGACAAACATACAATTGTGGTTGGAATGTTTAACACAAATCTCAACAACTGGCTGAATATGACAAAAGTTCAGCAGACATAGATTTTTAATAGAAGATTATTAACAAACCTATCCTGATTGATATCTGTATTACACTGCTCCAACAACTGCAAAATGAACCAAGAATTCCTCAGTGAATTCTACCAAACATTTAAGCAATAATGAACACCAATATTACACAAACTCTTCAGGAAAATGGGGATACAATTCCCAAGTCATTTTATGAGGCCATCACAGCCTTGTTATCCAAACTACTAAAGCTGGACATATACATATTCAGCGACTCAGCAATTCCGCTCCTACTCCTAGGTACACACCCAATAGAAACGCTTACAACGTTCAGCAAGAGATATGTATGAGAACGTTCGCACAATGTTTTTTGTAATTGCCAAGAACTGGAAATGCCTAAATGTCCATCAAGATATAAATAAATGATGGTATGTCATACAGCAGAAGACCACGTCGCATTGAGTATATAGATTATTACCAGTCACGATGAAATGGGTGAGTGCCAGTCACATAATGTTGAGAAAAAGAAGTCAGATATAAAAGAGAACATGCACTGTAACTCCATCTAAAAAAAGTTCAAAACGGGCAAAATTAGTCTGTGGAATTAGAGGAGTGGCTACTTCAAACCCGGAATACCTCCCACATGAAGTCACCTCCTGACCAGCATTACACAACCATGCACAGCTGTCCCTGCAGTGCCTTGTGTATATATGCAGCGTCTCCATGCCTAGCCCTGACGGCATCACCCGTGTGGGACCACCGCACCACACCAGCATGCAACTCAGGACTCCCGAAGCACACGCTGCCCCCTTGACCACCCTGCCTCTTGTCTGACTGAAATTGGCAGCTTAAAGCCAAGACCTTCTCACTCATGGCGAGAAGCCCTTCTGGGAATGGAAAGATTCCCCTAAACCCACTCTATCGTGAACTTTCTCCCAGTGAGTGACAGAACGTACCCCGTGAATCAGAGGGTGCTCTACCTTCTACATCTTAGGACCAATTCTCAGTCAGCAAAACTCAGGTGGTCATTACCAGCAGAAGTTTAAGAAACTACCCACTACATAACCCCTCACACACAAACCCATAGCAGCCACCAATCAAGTTTAATTCTCACATACTTGCTACTCCTCCTTAAATCTTTCCATTTTCCATGTCATTTGTGGAAGTGGTCATTACCAGCAGAAGTTTAAGAAACTACCCACTACATAACCCCTCACACACAAACCCACAGCAGCCACCAATCAAGTTTAATTCTCACATACTTGCTCCTCCTCCTTAAATCTTTCCATTTTCCATGTCATTTGTGGAAGTCCAGTGTGCACTGTATTTATGCCACACACACTTTTCTGTATGTATCTTAAACTGAAAAGGTATTTTTTATTTAAATAATAGTTTTGAGTTATGTTTTAGTAAGACTTCCTGAAATGGTGTTTATGAAACTGTTGCACAAGGAGTAAATATCTGTGCCCTTCCTCTTTCCGGGCTCTCAGCTTTTTGCTCAGTAGCCACTTGGCACTGAAGTGTGGTACCTGTAAAAAAAGACCTCAATCCCTTTCTTACATCTTATTTTCAGGAGGTGTTATCTTAAGTTGTCACAATTCTCAATTATTTTTAAATACTGCACTGATTACTTTACATTTTGCTTATTACCAATCCTTTATGAAATGGCATTGGATCTAAAACTATACTAGATCTTATGCCGTTCCCACACAAATTACCACAGAAGGTGCCATATGAGCTGGAGTGAATGCTCTCTTCTGCAAGAGCCACTGCCGTGCGGTAGTGCTGAGCAATGACTCTCACAAACACACTTTGGAACAAGGAGTGAGACTTACTTTTGTTCAGCCTCTCGCCACTGCGCGTACAGCCGGCCTCCACTCCTGTGGCCCTCGCTGCTCTACATGCTCTGTCCTTTAAGGTGCAAGCTTTTTCTAATTGAAAACATCATACTCGATAGTTTTTTATTTTTTCGAGTTGTCAAAGTTATTTTAAAATTCCTTTACCCAGGAGTTTAATTAATAAAACAATCTTTTGTAAAGACTTGGAGCATAAAAGAAAAAAAAGGTGGTTTTTTTTGTTGTTGTTTTTAAAGATGACCGGTAAGGGGATCTTAACCCTTGATTTGGTGTTGTCAGCGCCACACTCTCCTGAGTGAGCCCCGGGCCGGCCCTAAAAAAGGTGTTTTTTAAAAAGGAATACATTTACAAAAGTAGAACAGGTACAAGGACTCCCCAACCAAAGACACCTGTGGGCAGCATCTCTCCCATGTGTCTGATGGGTGGACCTTGAGCACCACGTCGCTTTTCTTCATAAACATTTACTGGGGGCTTCTCTCCTCAGCTCCTCGCTCTATTCCCTTTCAGTGACAGCCCCCTATGTCATGATGCTGCCACAGCCATTGACAAAAATACAAAGCAACCCAAAAGCTCTATTTCAGGAAATGTGTAGCTTGGTGGGGCTGGAGGTATAAGGAGGAGGCAGGCGGGAGAAGAAAAGGGTGAAGGATTAACTCTGTCAGACCTGCACAGGACTGGATCAGGAAAACAAAGCATAGTCACTAGGACCCACCACAAGTGGGCACAAGTGATCACCTCTGGGCGGATAATATAAAACTGGGGGTAGGAGTTCTTGTGTATACTCCAAATCCCAATTGGGTGAACTGGGTGAGTCTAAAATAAAAATAAAGACAACTTCAGGGACTCCCATGTGGCCCCCAATTGTAGCCAGCGTTCTGTCCAGGAGGGAGCTCCAGTGCAGATGGGGTGGTGGCCTGTACATTCAGCGTCCTGTGGTGTCTCAAAGTGGACCAGCACCTTCCCCCACATTCTCACCTGATCCTCACATCCCCATTCGGTGTCCCAAAAGGGAGCCCTAACAGCTTCCAAGCCAAGCACTTAAATAGTTTTCTTTATCTATATGAGAACTGCAAGGAGCAAATATCAGATTATGGTACAGAAAAGAATGAAATGAAAGTAGAACATTTTAGCAGCTTTCCCAAAAATGTAATTCTTGCGGTGGGCAAAACAGCTGGTCCAGGTGTTTTGAATCAGGTCAGCAGCAACATTCCAGCGTCCTGTGATGAATTCTACATCTCACATTCAGATGCTAGATCAAAAGCACCTTGTTTCTGCAGCAAACGCTTTGCATAAATAGTCCTTAGAGAACCATGTGCCCTCAACATTTCCCACATCACTGCCCCAGTCCTCACTGCCTGGAAGGAGGGATGCCTGTGGCCCCCATTCACAGGTGAAAACGATCAAGCCTAGAGGGTTAAAGAACTCACCACTGGCCACCAAGCTCATGAGCCCAGGATGAGGGTCACACCAGGTCAGCTGGATCCAGACCCTGAGCTTTCCCCTGTGATCAACCACCTTCTCTAACGACAATCAGGAGAGAGGTTTAACAAAGTGCCGGAGAAGAGCTCTAGCATACAGTTCCCTTATTTGCAAGCCTCATCTGCCAAAATGTCAATTCTGAGAATTGGAGACTAGCAAACACTTAATATTCGTTAAATAAGCACTCAAAATATAAGTCACAAAGTTAATGTTCATTCGTTAGAACTTCTCAAATCCATGTGCAGCAATCCATTCTTAATTTAGTCACAATTCCAACAAGCCTTGCTGTTGGTTTCCCGTTAAACACAAAGAAACGAACAAAAAGAAATGACTGGGGCTGGCTGCTTAGCTCAGTTGGTTAGAGCACCAAGGCCAAGGCCTCGCATCCTAAGCTGGCCAGCCGCCAAAAAACAAAGAAACAAACAAAAACCGCAACAACGAACAGCGGAGAGAGCTCGGCTGGGCGCTGCAGGCACACCCAGCCTGACGTGTCACGTCAGCGTCACTGCATGTCAGCGATGAACGACGTTCCTTCTGACTTTTTCCTCCAACAACCCAGCTTCGCAGTACCCTGGGACACCTGTGGCAGCCCGCGGCCTCCTCCTCGAGGCCCCGCGCAGTGCCGGCCACGCAGACTCTCACGAACCGGCTGTTGCAATTCTAGAAAAGTCAACCAGGGTCTGTGAACTACATTTGCAGAACAATAGTAAGTTTCTACCCAGATCGCTGAACGTCCGGCACTAAAATAAAGACACATTCTCCTGAAGTGTTTCTTCTTGAACGTCCTACCCCTTATGCTCCAGCAGAACCTGGTGCTCATGGGGACGCTGTCCCCCGCCCCAAGTGCGCTGTTTTCTCGGAGTGGGGTAACCTGTCTTCCCCGCTCCCGTCTGCTACCTTCAGGCCACTCCCTGCCCCGGGAAAACCCCAGTTTTCCTCGTAGGCGTCGCCGGGCAGCACGTGCTTCAGCCCGCAACGCCTGGCCACGCCCCCACCAGCTCCAGGCTGGCTCCCCACCCACGCTAGTGTCTCAATCCCCGGTGGTGTCACCGTGCCAGCAGGGAACGCCCCCAAGCCCGGGTCTCCTCCTCCGAGTTCCCCTCCGTCAGAGATTTTTGGGACGGCACGGCCGCGCGAGGCCGGCCCACGACAGCCCCCGGCCCGAGGAAGGCGGGCAGGGCCGCGCCGGGACCACCACCCCACCCCGGGGCCAAGAAGAGCGTGGCCGCGTGATCCGGCCAGGCGGAGCCCGCGGCCGCCGCA
>NW_007735294.1:0-33508 GCF_000696425.1 Galeopterus variegatus | reverse complement strand
CGCCCGACACCGGCAAAGGCCCTGCGAGCTGGGGCCACGGCGTCAGCGTGGGACGGAATGGGACAGGGGCTCCGGGCACTGCGTCGTCGGGTCTGTCACCAGCCAGGGTGCCCACGCGGGTGCGGGACAGCGGAGGACTCCGCAGCATTTCCGGAGAGCTGGTTTGCGGTGTGCCGGAGGGACCGTAGAACAGGCAGGCCTCCTTCTAGGGTGTGGAAACCCTGAGAGTCTGGAAACAGTCCACGTCCCCTCCTACGGAGGTTGGCTGAGTCGAATTCAAGCAGATGATCGCACAGGGTGTGGTCGTTGAAGACGACATTGTGTGCGTGTTCTTCAGCGAAGAGTATCACAGGCGACGCAGTAACACGATCGCCACGACTCCCTGTTTCACAGTTCTGGAGGTCTGGGGTTAAGGTAAAGGTGCTGGCAGGGCTGCTCCCTTCTGGAGGCTCCAGCCGAGAACCTGCTTCTTTCCAACTACTACAGGCTGCCCGTCTGCATCCCCAGAGCCCCTGTAGGGACGCTCACGGTTACGCTGGGCCCCCTCGCAGCATCTTTAATTTAGTCACGTTTGCAAAGCCCCTTTTGCCATGTAGGGTAATTTCACAGGTTTGGCTATCGGGACGTGGATGTCGTTGGGCGCCGTTATTCTACCTACCATACCTAGTGTGCCCAGTTTTTATTTTAAAAACACGCGTGTGCATAGAGGAGTAGGAGCACGTACGTAAATGTCAGAGCGCTTGCCTCTGGAAGATGGGCGTTCTTGGGCTTCTCACTTTCTTATATTCTAATTTTCTACAAAGAGCACATACGAGGATACTTCAAAAGGTGTGTGGAAAGTGGAATTAAGATAATAGGAATTGGGCTGGCCGGTAGCTGGTTGGTTAGTGTGGTGTTCCAAGGTCAAGGGTTCAGATGCCTGTACCAGCCAGCCACCTAAAAATAAGTAAATAAAAAAGAAAAAGATAATGAGTCTTTTCATGAACGTTTTGAAGCACGCCTGTACTGCTCACGTGGTAAAAACCATGTTAAAGCTGTTGGAGCTCCAGTGCCCCGTAGCCCCCTGTCTACCCCTCGGCGCAGTCTCCCTCTTTTCTCACCCTTTCTGACTGTGTAGCTTCTCCCGGAAACTCAGCAGCACACACACCATCTTACTGCAGCAAGGTGGAAGGGAGGCGCTGGCGGCCTTCACACCCCGACTCGTCCTGAGCATCTTGCCGGGCACTGGATGCACCCTGAGCCTGGGCTTGTCTGCGTGGTCCGCCCCTGTCCAGCCACCGCTTACCTGGAACCCTGGACCCTGAGTTGGTGGCTCCACCCCCTTATTCATAAATTTGTTCCCCAAATTTAGTAACCCTTTACGTACAAGTCCAAAGAACCAACGTTCCCTGTCCGCTCTGTGCTGCCCCTTGGCGGCGGTGGAGATTGGGCCAGGTCTGCAGGGAGTGGTGCATGCAGTGTTGGGGAAACAACTCTGCAGTCCACTTCCTCTCCCCACAGCTCCTGGTCAGCCCCCGCCCGGCCCCCTCTTGCCTTCTCAGAGGACCTCCCTGACCTCCTCCCTGCCACGCCACACCCCTGAGTACCCTTTACCCTGACTTAATTTCCCCTGTTTCAGTTCCATGCATTTCCCCCTGGACTGTAAGATCCATGAGGGCAGAGACCTTTGCCTTGTTCTGCTATAGCCCAAGCACCTAGAACAGTCCTGGCATACAGTAGGTGCTCAGTGAACAGTGGTTGGGTAGATGAATGCCTGCGTGATGGGAACACATCAAGCACCCCCTGTTGTAACAAGTGTGCAGGTCAGTCTCGATTAAATAGCCGCAGCCCGCGTGTGCAGGAGGGTGGACACCTGGGGAGACTCCTGCTTCCATGGTGGTGATGCAAGAACTCTCCATGCCCCCACCTCAGAGTTTTTTCAGACAGTGCTCTAATATGTCCTGTTCTTCATGTTTAAAAGATTTAACAGTGTGCCCTTGAAGCTCTTTATCAGTAGTAGTCTTTAACTTTCAGAGTAGTTTTTTTTTTTTTTTTTTTTGACCGGTAAGGGGATTGCAACCCTCAGCACGGTGTTGTCTGCACCATGCTTGGCCAGTGAGTGCACCAGCCATCCCTATACAGGATCCAAACCCGCAGCCTGGCGCTACCAGCGCCGCACTCTCCTGAGTGAGCCACGGGGCCGGCCCAGAGTAGTCTTTTTTAACTGTGTGATAAGTTATTTAACCATTTTCCTTCTGGTAGACATTTTTTTTTTTTTGACTGGTAAGGGGATCGCGACCCTCAGCATGGTGTCATCTGCACCACGCTCAGCCAGTGAGCGCACCAGCCACCCCTATATAGGATCCAAACCCGCGGCCTCAGTGCTGGTAGCGCCACACTCTCCCGAGTGAGCTACGGACCGGCCCTAGACATTTAGATTGTTTCCAGGTTTGACAGGTTTGTTTCTCTTGGTTGATCTAGAAATGGAGGGTGTGTACATGTTTTACATATTGCCAAATTACACACCCCAGATGCCTTGGTGCAGTCTCATGCATCTCGCGGCAGCCACAACAAAGACTTGTCAGTCTTTTCCATTCTGGCAGAGAAAAGGGGTTTCTCAGGTTTGTTTTGTTTCTGTGTTTTGGGGAATTCCCGGATTCATGTTTGCTTGTGGGAGGAGGCAGGGGGTGGGTTTCAGTGGGGGCGGTGGGGGCTCCCCCTTGGGCCTGTGCCCCCTCCTTGGGGGCTGGGGGCATGCATGGTTGCCTGTTGTAGGAGATGAAGTTGAAAGGCTAGTTGGGGCCAGAGAGTGGGAAATGGGATGGGGACATCGGGTTTTATCCCCAGGCCCAGTGGAAAGCAGTGATGGCTTAACAAGGGGACCCAGCTCAGCTGGCGTCTGAGCTAAGGCGAGGGGGGGTGGAGGGCAGCCCCTTCCTGTGGCTGGTGCCTGGCCTGAAAGAGTTGGGTGGGTGATGGCGAGTGGGCTGGGCTCCCCTCAAGGTCTCTAGGCTCTGCCCTAGCCCTGCTGGAGACCTGTCC
Source organism: Galeopterus variegatus (assembly GCF_000696425.1). Classification (NCBI taxonomy): domain Eukaryota; kingdom Metazoa; phylum Chordata; class Mammalia; order Dermoptera; family Cynocephalidae; genus Galeopterus; species Galeopterus variegatus. The sequence continues at coordinate 30,487 of NW_007735294.1, read as the reverse complement.
ATCCTTGTCCTGGCCCTGGACGAAGGATCAGGCCACGGCGACGGATTGGGCTTTGGGTCTACAGTGGCTGGTGGTGAAAGGGCTGGGACTATCTGTGGCCTCCCCCCGTGCTGGCCCTGTGTGTTTTTCTGGGGTCCCCTCCCAGCCCTTTAATACGTGATGGAGCGTCCAGAACTAGCAAATTTGAGAGACCAGAAAAGGGGTATGGGCTGGGGTGTCCATGGGTTCTCGGTGGGGGTTGTACGTGCCCGGGACCTTCTCCATGCATGTTGCCTGAGTGTGGCCTGTGTCTCTCTAGAGGGTGGCCCTGTGCCCCTCAGAGGTAACCCAGGCATCAGACACACATGGGTGTGGCCAGCCCCACAGGGCAGCTTTGCAGTCTTTCCATCGAGGTAGCCTCATGGGAGCTAAGTGGACCCGAAGCTGCTCTAGCCAGCCCCTCCCTTGTTGCTCAGCAGGGTGTGGTCCAGGCTGTGGGCGCTGCTGAGAGCTCCCACCTTAGAACTGCAGAGCCGCCTGTTCTCCCCTGGAGAGAACTAACTGGGGCTACTGTTCAGATCCCGGGACTGACCAAGTTGGGTTGCAGCAGGGAGCAGCCTGGCTGGCGGGGGGTCCTGATTCCCTGCAAAGCATTGGGCCTGAGATGTGATTTTAAGGGGGGAGGGTTGAGGGGCCTGCTGGAGTCATAAAGAAGCTTGTACGCACATGCATGTCTCACAGGATGGTACTCGTTTTCAGGGAATTGTCCAAGGAACCAGTGACCCACAGAGGTTAAGAAGTGTCCTTCTGGTCCCAAAGCCTAACCGAGGGGATATAGTGGGGTCTTGGCAAGCCCTGGGGAGTGGGGGGTCAGCCCCTGCATCAGTTCTCCGTCCTTGTCCTTAATCTCAGATCATTGCAGGAGAGCCAGCTGATCAGAACTGAGGAGGAAGACACTCTGGGGGAGCAGTACTGGGGCTGGAGGTCCTCAGGTGGTCTGGAGAAGGGTCAGAGTTAGCATCTGCAGCACCCAGGACCGCTGTACTTCCCTCTCAGTGTGCAGGTGGCGGCTGCAATTTGGGACAGGGTTTGGGTGACCACACCCTGGGCTCCCTGGGCCACCACCCAGGCAGGACTGGTTTTGCTCACATGCTGTGGGCAGCGGGCCAGGTTTACTCTTGGTTCCTCCATGTGATGGCTGTGTGACCCTGGCATGTTATCCACGCCCTTGCCTTGGTTTCCTCTGCAGGCCCACATGCTAAGGCATGTAAACATGAGTCTTTCCTCTTGGGTGGCACCAGGGGCCTCTTCCCTCTGCTCAGCTGGAGTGGACCGACTGCCTGCTCCCCGCTGTGGGCCCTGGACCAGCCCCAGGAAGCGACGGGGGAGGCCCCCCTCGAGCAAGGCCAGGCCAGATACAGGCACAGACAGGAGTGAGAGCAGCGTTCTCAGGAAGCTGGGGGTGTCAGGGAACCAGGAATCTTGGGCTGCATCATCCTGTTTGGCATGACCTTTGTAGAGGGCATCATTTTCAGAAGTGACTCCTTCCTGGGCTTTCTGTTGCTCTTGAATGAGACCAGCTCTCTCCCCCTCCCCCGTGTCGGCATCTTGAGCACTTCTTCCAGGGAGCCCTCCCTGGCTGCCCAGGTGCTCCTCTTTAGCTTGCTTGCCCCACCCCCTGCACTCCAGGCCAGCACCTGGCAGATGCTCAGCAACGTGTGCACTGAGACCTGTACTGGGGCGGGACAGTAGGTGGGTGCCCTGGGCCTCAGGAACACCCTTCCGCAGTCAGCACCTGACTCACATATTCAGGCTCTGTGCTCATCCCTGGTGAGGGTTCAGGGCCTATGACCTGCTCCCATCCCAGCCTGCCTGATAGCCTGGCCTCTCTATGAGCTGGCCCAGTGTGGGGCAGAGTCCAACCCTCAGAAGAGGGTCATGGAAGATGTGCTCCAAGTGCAGACTCCCTGTTTCCCCTCTATCCTGCCCAGGGCACTGTGGCTGGCACCCCTCCCCCCAGCTGTTTCAGGGCTGTGAGGTACAGGGTGCTGGGTTCTAGGATCCTGGCATCCTGGGGTCTCTGGCTTTGTGGAGAGCCTGGTGAAGTGGGACTGTGGTGCTGCCTGCTAGGCCAGCCCAGCCCTGCTGTTCTCAGAGCAGATGCAGGCCAAGCGGGCAGGAGGGGTTTCCGTAGCTGGTCTCCACACTGTCCTGCTGGGGTCTCCAGTCCCATAGCCCACCCCTACCCCATCCTTGCCCAGGCAGGAGTTGCCCATCCAGGCTTCTGGAGACTGAGGAAGGTGCTGAAGAAAGGAAGCAGGGCAGGCACCTGCCCCGGGAGAGGTGTGGCTTCTCCTGAAACACCAGACCCCTCGGGGTCCTCTTTGGACTTCTTTCCCCATTTGCAGAATCTCTGGCCTGTCAAACCTTGAGAGGATTTGGCTGAGATGCTCTCTTCCCTGCCTTCTACCTAGACAACACCTCACCTCCCACCATGAGCCTCAACATCCAGTGTGAGCAGCTGAGTGATGCCAGGTGGACAGAGCTCCTGCCCCTGATCCAGCAGTACCAAGTGGTCAGGTGAGATGCCCCTGGCAGGCGGGCGCCTTGAGCTGGTGCACACATCTCCAGCCCCGTGGTCTCCAGCTCTTCTCTTTCTCTGGGAACACAGGGCAGGATGAGGCTCAGGGCTCCTCTGGGGAGGCTCTGCCCTTCCCTGCCCAGCTGCAGGCTGGGGAACGGAGTCAAGACTGGCCTCGGTTCTTAAGATTCTCACAAACCCAGTGGGGCCTCAGGCTTCACAAGCAAGAGAGATGCCTGCTTAGTCCTTGTTTTTTCTCTTTTCAACTTGTCATTTGACATAGTTTTAGACTTACAGGGGAGCTGTGAAGACAGCCCAGGGCTCCCGTGTGCCCTTCACAGCCTCCCATAAGGACACCGTCTCTCGTCACCTGGGCAGTTGTCAAAGTGGAGGCGCTGGCCCGGCACTTCCAGGGCTGACCGGATTCTGCTTTTCCCCAGCGTCCTTTTTCTGTTCCTGCTCCATCCAGGATCCCATGTGGCATTTCATCTTCCCGTCTATTCAGCCCCCTCCCATCTGTGACGTCCTCTGTCTCTTTTTGTCCTCGGTGATCTGAGTTCTGAGAGTCCGGCCAGGCTCCTGGAGAGTGTCCCTCAGTTGGGGTTTGTCTGGTGTTTTCTTATGGTTGAAGTCACATGTTTTGGCGGGAACACACAAGTGCTGTTGGGTGCTGCCTGGTGTGTGGGGCACTGACGGCCACCTGGTCGAGGTGGTGTCTGCTGGCTTCCCCGCTAGGAAGTTACTGTTTTTCCCTTTGTAATTGATCAGTATCTTGGGGACACACTTTGAGGTTCTGTTTATTTTACCTGTTTCCGCTCAGACTTGTGCCTGGCGGTCTCAGCATCCATCGGTGGCTCTTAACAGCTACTGCTGTGGTGGTCGCCTGACTGGGATTTTGTAATCTCTTCTTCCCTCCACGTTTATCCGTCGTCCTTTTGTGAGCCAGAGCTTGCTTTTCTCCCACTTGTGTCTACTGTGGTGGTCGCCTGACTGGGATTTTGTAATCTCTTCTTCCCTCCACGTTTATCCGTCGTCGTTCTTTTGTGAGCCAGAGCTTGCTTTTCTCCCACTTGTGTCTATTGTTACTCATTGAATCAGGATGGACTTGCGGCCGTTTGTTTTACTGAGTTACACTCTTGAAATGTTTATTTTGTGCTCATGCTGTTGCGGCTCTGACCGCAGGAGCCTCTTCAGATGGCCCGTGTCTGACATGCTGTGTCCTCTCCTGAGCACTTCCTTGTGGTTGTGACCTTGTATAGGTTTGAGTTTTTCCTAGGGATAGGCCAGACTCTTTCACGCTTTGAACCCCACGGTAAGACGTGGAGAGCACGTTATGCCCCAGACACACACAGTATATGTGCAAGAATCTTAAACAGGAGTTTCACAAGTCAGTTTCTACTCTTTTCTGTTTCATTTTTAACATGGTCCTGGTTGTGACCCACCTCAGTGATTTCTTGCCCCACTGCTGGGTCACAACCTGCTGTGTGAAGTGGTCATTGAGCCTGAGGGCAGTCCCGTCTGCAGGCTGGACGACTGTGGCCTCACGGAGGTGCGCTGCAAGGATATCAGCTCCGCGATCCGGGCCAACCCCACCCTCACTGAGCTCAGCCTGCGCACCAATGAGCTGGGCGACGCAGGCGTGCACCTGGTGCTGCAGGGCCTGCAGAGCCCCACCTGCAAGATCCAGAAGCTGAGGTGAGGCCAGGGGCCTGGTGTTGCCCCTACTCCCGTGTAGCAGGCTTGGGTCTGAACCTGTTGTGGACAGCCAGGCCATGGGGGGCATGGAGAGCCTGGCCCTGGGGTGAGGATCTGGCCCTGCCTGTCGTTCCTGGGCTCGCAGCATCAGCATACAGCCTCTGCTGAGGAGATGTCTGCAGATGTAGCTTCCCCAGATCCAGCTGTCTTCGAGCTTTCCCACAGCCTCTCCCACGCACCCCCACTGTCCCTGGTCCAGAGAAGGAGCAGGTGTAGCCTGCCTCCTGCAGGGCACTGCTGGGAGCTCCTGGCAGATGAAGGGAGCCCCACTGAGGGCTGCGTGTGCTCCAGCCTCCAGAACTGCTGCCTGACGGAGGCTGGCTGTGGGGTCCTGCCTGGTGTGTTGCGCTCTGTGCCCACCCTGCGTGAGCTGCACCTCAACGACAACCCCTTGGGGGATGCGGGCCTGCGGCTCCTCTGCGAGGGACTTCTAGACCCCCAGTGCCACCTGGAGAAGCTGCAGTGAGTGTGTGCCTTGCCCTGAGGGTCCCAGTGCCCAGTTAGGCAAAACCCCAGCCCTGGTGAGCCCCTGTCCCTTGGCACGCTCTCTCCACCAGTGTGTCAGCTGCAGGGAGCTTTGAGGGGACTCTGGAGGTCCAGGGGCCTTGTGGAGCTCCTCCTCTGTGATGCTGGGGCTGGGGGGTTCACCATCTCCGTGCCTGCCCCCCCAGTTGCCCTTTGCAAGGAGCTGGCAGCTGGCCTGGGACCCAACAGTGGGAACAGACACCCGGCTATGTCAAGCATGACTCAGCACCGTAGTGTGGGGCGGCCTGGCTGCCTCCAGGGCACTGTAGCCAAGCATGTGTGGGTGTCCCTGCCCTCAGGAGGCCTCTTTCTCTTGGGTCTGGTAGAATCCCAGGGTTTGAACTCCTGTTATAAGATATGGTTTCCAGACCCTGACCTGTAGCTCTGAAGACGGGTCTCTGGGGCTTCAGCGCTTGATGCCGACGGGGGAGAAGGCTGGGGAAGGGGGATGAGACCCCAAACGCCCCCCAGCGCCAGTCCACACCACTCTTGCCTGCCCGCCTCCAGGTTGGAGTACTGCAACCTCACGGCTGCCAGCTGCGAGCCCCTGGCCGCGGTGCTTAGGGCCAAACCAGACTTCAAGGAGCTGGTGGTGAGCAACAACCCCTTGGGTGAGGCCGGCGTGCGCGTGCTGTGCCAGGGCCTCGCGGACTCTGCCTGCCTGCTGGAGACGCTCAGGTACGCGCGCTGGGACAGGTGTGCGCGCTGCGGATGCGGATGGGGGGGCTCCTGCGCTCTATCAAGCGGTCCTGTGTCCCCAGGCTGGAGAGCTGTGGTGTCACCGCGGCCAACTGCAGGGACCTGTGCGGTGTCGTGGCCTCCAAGGCCTCGCTGAGGCAGCTGGAGCTGGGCGACAACAAGCTGGGTGACGCGGGCGTGGCAGAGCTGTGCCCGGCGCTGCTGCACCCCAGCTGCAGACTCAGGACCCTATGGTGCGTCCTCTGGGCCCCTGAGGGCGGGAGGGTGGTGTGGGCGCGCCCCGGGCCATGGCGGGGGAGACATGGGACAGTGTTGCTGTCCTTCAGGCTCTGGGAGTGCGACGTCACCGTCAAGGGCTGCAGGGACCTGTGCCGGGTGCTGAGCACCAAGGAGAGCCTGAAGGAGCTCAGCCTGGCGGGCAACGAGCTGGGCGACGAGGGCGCCCGGCTGCTGTGCGAGAGGCTGGGCAGTGGAGCCGGGGATTGGTTGCTGCCCTGGCTGTCCACCTTAGACCTAACCTAGCGACCACCGCCTCCAGCCCAGCAGCCATGACCCGGCGGTGCCCAGCGACCCTACTGCATGCCTGCCAGGCCCAGCGGCTCGGCTGCTGATTGGGCGCCGCCTCCTCTCGCCCTGCCTCTCCATCCCCCGCCCAGGGCGCCGCTGCACGTTTCCATAGGTCCAGGGCCCTGCCGATCAGGCCGCTTCTCACCTTCCCTAAACAGTCCGTCGGACCCGCGCGTGCGAGGGGGGGAGGCGGGGCCTCTGGCGGGGGCGGGGCCTCAGCCGTGCACGCCCCGCCGGCCTCAGCCTTCTCTGCGTGCACAGGGTGAAGACCTGCAGCCTGACGGCCGCCTGCTGTCCCCACTTCAGCGCGGTGCTGGCGCAGAGCAGGTGTCTGCTGGAGCTGCAGCTGAGCAGCAACAAGCTGGGCGATGCGGGCGTGCGCGAGCTCTGCCAGGGCCTGGGCCAGCCCGGCTGCGTGCTGCGCGTTCTCTGGTGAGTGCCTGCGCAAGCTCGGCCGGCCCGGCTGCCGCCTCCGATCCTCCGAGCGCCTCGGTGTCTTTCCTTGGGTGTCCTGGACTGAGCCTCTAGTTCTTTCTTTGTGTTTTCTTTCCCCAACTTTTTGTTCATGTTTCTGGGCACCGACTCATTTCCACTCTCAGCTGTCTTCTGTCTTGTTACTGTCCCGTGCTTCTCGCTGGCGGCTTTCTTTGGATGTCTGGGGTGGGACCAGGAGGCCCTGGACAGCTGGCCCTGTGGCTGGCACTGCCCCCTGCCTGTGGACAGTCGTGGTCTTGTGGGCCTTCACCTGCTCAGCTGCCACCTAGGGTGGGGGTCCCACAACTTCCTCAGCCCTCAGCTCAGAGGCCGGTTGTCTGGTCTGCGTCTTGGCTGGTCTCCCCTCATGGGAACAGGTGCTGGGTCTGCCCTGTCCATCCTCTTTCTTTGGCTGTACCCCATGATCTTTCTCAGAGCCGAGAAACGCTCTTCCATTCCATGCTTTTCCTCTCCCCTCCACGTCGGTCCTGAGCTGCTCCTTGGACTGTGCAGCCATCTCCTCTGTAGCCCCCTGGCTAGGCTTCAGGTGCTGAGGGGTAAGGGGCAGGTGTGGCGTCTCTCCTCTGTAGCCCCCTGGCTAGGCTTCAGGTGGGCAGCACTTTGAGCCTACGTCTTCCTGCCACTATCCTTCCCCCACTGCCATCCTTGCAGGGGCTTTCTGGTGCCTCTGCCTAGAGGAGGTTAGGGACCGGGGTCCAGCATGTGCAAGCCTCAGGCCAGTCTGTCGCTGCCTAGCTGAGGGAAACCGTGCACCTCCCCTGCCTTTGGGAGGGATATTGGCCCGAGGTCAGCAGCATTCAGGGCCACAGAGGGACCCAGGCTGGGACTTGGGGAACCGTCCCCATCCCAGGATCCCAACTTGCTGAGTACAGTGTATTTCAGAGTCCACAGGCATTGCGGGTGTGGACCTCCATCACCACCCCACGGTCTGGTGGCAGCACAGTCCCGGGTCACACCCTTTGCCCTGACTCCGCCCTGCCCCCCTCAGGCTGGGGGACTGTGATGTGACCGATGGAGGCTGCAGCAGTCTTGCCTCAGTCCTGCTGGCCAGCCGTAGCCTGCGCGAGCTGGACCTCAGCAACAACTGCATGGGGGACCCAGGCGTCCTGCGGCTGGTGGAGAGTGTCAGGCAACCCACCTGTGTCCTGGAACAGCTGGTGTAAGTGGACGTGGTGGGCAGTGGCCACGGGTGGTGTGGCCAGGGCTGCCTGGGGCTCAGGGTGGTCAGGGGAGTGGCGTGGAGCTACAGCCACTTCTCTCTGCCCTGTGTGCAGCCTGTACGACATTTACTGGACTGAGGAGATGGAGGACCGACTGCGGGCCCTGGAGAAGGACAAGCCATCCCTGAGGGTCATCTCCTGAGGCACCTCCCTGCCCACCAGCCTCCGGACACCTGCTCTCCCTGGACAGCTCCAACCTTAATCCACCCCCATAGGGGCTGGCCAGCTCCCTGGGGTCTCTTTCGGTGTCCTAGCTTTGACTGAAGAGAAATGCTGAGATCGACTTATTTCTGTGAGAAAATTTTAGACACTTTATAATCATTAAAGCACTTTTTTGGCAGGAGGGGTCCCTGTCCTTCCTTGTGGGGTCACTGCAAGGTTCTCTGATGTCAGAGCATTCTTTGCTGCCAAACAAACTACCACCAGTCCACGTTCGCATCCCAGCCCCGGGGCCCTGGCATGCTCAGCAGGCCTCTCTGTTCCAGCCACCCACCCCGCAGGCACTCGTGTTCTGTGGGCCAGCAGGAGACTCTGCTCCGCGGGTCTCAGGGTGACCTAGCCCAGCACCTTCCCTGTCACTAGAAGCGAAGCCACATTCCACTCTGCTGAGGAGGCCTGGATCTAGCAGTGGGGCTCTGGGGACTCCGCAGCTCTGTCCACGGGTAGCTGCCCTTGGGTCTGGCTGCTCCACAGCTCTGGGCCTTGGCGCCGCTGGTGTCGGGGGCACTTCCTGCAGAGCCCAGAGCCCATGCTGTCTGCAGCCCTCCAGTCAGGCTGGCCTTGTCTTGCTCACGGGTGGGCAGCTGCCAAGATAGGCTGGCCCAGGGTGACCTGTCCTGGTCTGTGGGACTCTCACCTCGGTGGCAGCTTCAGGAACCCTACTGTAAAACCCGTTAAAGTGCCCAGGATCTTGGATTCTAAGTATGGTCCCCCTCAGAGGAACTAGGGCTCCCCAGAGGAGTGAGTTAAATGTATGAGGTGGGCCTGGGGCACCTTAGGGGCCATCTGCAGTGACCAGGTGAGCACAGGAAGTAGAGCATCTCCCACAAGACACTGGCCAGAAGAACAGACAGGCAGGACACCCCCTTAGCTCAGAGCACTGAGGATGCCAGCAGTGGAGGGGTCACCTGGAGTGCCCCACACTGGCAGAGGGGCCTGAAGTAGGCATCCCTGTGATGGGAAGACAGGCAGCAGTTCTTTCCAGAAGTCAGGGCTACCACGTGTGATAAAAACGTGGGGGAGATGGGGGGCATATGGCACCTCAGCAGAAACAACGGGGAGGGCAGTCCATGGCCACGAGCCTGCGCAGGGCCATAGAACCAGGGGGCTGACAATCGAGAGAGGAGAGGACCTGAGAGGACGGCCACGGGGCACAGGACTCGCTGGCACACCCTGGCTGGGGCTCTGTGCCACCTCCCAGCCTCAAAACACAGAGGGCTGAAATTCTCCCAGAGTAAAGAAAAAAACTAAAGAAACAAGAGCACTTAGAGGCCGGCCCCAGGCAGAGCAGTGTGGCTGGCCCTGGGGAGTCAGCTCCCTTCCTGAAACCACCCACCCCATGGGCTGTGTCCACCTGGCCACACACCACTCCTCCCTACCCCCAGCCTCCATGCCCATGACTAAGAACGGAGGGATAGGGACCCAGGAAGCCACGGCATTTTTCTCTCCTCATTTGTGTTTGAAAATTTTCATTCTAAAGTTCTTAAATTAACCAGCCTGAGAAAACAGCTGCCCCTTCCCTTCCACCTCTGTGGCCACTCCCCGGCAGTCGCCAGCCTGCCCCAAAAGACGGGCGGATGCAGCAGGTGGTGAGTGCCCAGACGGATCGTGCACACGGGGTGTGTGTCCCGGCTGAGCAGCTCTGCCCACTGGACTCCCCTTCAGCTGAGACTTGTCTCCCATCCTCAGAGTGGTTTTCCCAGGGAGCAGCAGGTTGGGGCTGGGCCTGGGCTTGAAGTGGCCCATGGGGCGGGGGAGGACAGAAGCTGCAGACCTTCTTGTCACTTTATTGTTTGCTCATGAGATGACCTAAGCTCAGGGAACCACAGAGACAATCCGACCCCAGCACCGAGTGATAGGTCCCTAGCCCTCAGAATTCTTGACTCAGTGCCCCCTGAGCTGGTCCGGTGACCTCCGGCCCCACCTACGTGCCCTCCAGGTTAGAGTCTTTGTTAATGGAGGCTCCCAAGGAAACGGCTCATGTTGCTGCCCTCCACCACTTCTCATCCATCCCGGGGCATCTGTGGACTACCGTCCTTCACATGTGCCACCAGGAGTGAGTGCGGGGCTGGTGGGGCCAGCGTGGACACTGGGCAGAGGGGCTGGGGACACAGGGAATGGAGATGGCACCTAGCCTGGCTGCACCATGACTGGGTGACGAGGGCACTCAGTGGGCCAGAGCCCACTGGGTTGACCAGGCAGGAGGGACAGGCAAGACTCGCTCCAGGGGGTCTAGCTGCCGCCTAGCAAGCCCAGGCCACGCAGCAGCTCACAGAAGCCGAGAGTGCACGCACACGTGTGCACACCACTCATGCATGTGCACACGCTCGTGTACACACACACGCACACCGGGCACGCACGTGGAGCTGGAGCCGAGTGGGGCCTCCTTACCCACCTCGAGCTCAGTGAGCGCCCAGGATGAAAAGAAAACACCCCCTTGCAGGCGAGCCCGTGGTTGGCTTCCTGGCGGGATGACGTAGGGGCGGGGCAACGAGGCCTTGGTCTGGCTGCTCAAGGGGCAGCAGAGGCACAAGTCAGTTTGGAGCCTGGCACCCCTTCCCTCTCAGTGGCCCTGGGCTCAGGCTCATCGTCTGGTCCCAGCGGGTGCCCATCCCCATTGCCGAGGTCACCCCGGTTCTGCTGCTTCTGCCGCCGCGTCTCCTTGTACCTCAAGGTGATGTCCCTGGGGGGAAGCAGGGCCTCGTCACCACCTGCTGCTGCATCAGCCCCAGCGCAGACCCCTTGGGACATGGCTCTAGGCACAGGCCAGGCCAGGCCATCTCAACCGTCAGGGCCCAGATCCATCAGTGCAGAGCAAAGGCATGGGGGACCCGCAGTGGTCAGAAGGGCCACGGTGGACTGCCCCAGCAGGAAGCTCACACAGAGATGGCCAGAGGGATGGCGCAAGGACAGGTCAGACATCACTGCCCCTTACAGCAGCTGGCAGCCAGCAAAGCAGGAGGGGGAAGACAGCGGCTCCCTGCTGCAGAAACACAACCTGTGCTCACCGCAGGAAGAAGCGCCAGATGGTCCAGGTAAGCACCAGGACGGAGCCGAGCGTCCAGCACTGGGAGATGTAGAAGGGCAGGGACAGGGTGAGCGTGTGGGGGTCGTACTTGACCACGATGAGCAGCTCTGTGACCGTGATGGCCGCCACCAGCCAGGCCTGTGGGCCCAGCTTCCTGTGGGGCTTCCTGCAGAGGGAGGCAGAGCTGGCCCTGTGCGCCCTAGCCCCCCACGAGGTCTTCAGGCTCACACAGGCTCTGGCCTCCCACCCTCTGTGGCCCCCTTCCCAGCCTCTGGTCCCCAGCCTGGCAGCGGCCCTCACGGGTCGTCCATGAAGTCGTAGATCTCACGCATGGCCACGCCACCCACGTTCACGAAGAAAACCAGTCGCAGCAGAACCAGGTAGTGCTCGGGGGGCATCCACAGCACAAACTTCAAGTAGAAGGTGTTCAGCTCCGCCAACAAAAACTAGGGAGCAGAAGAGGGTGAGCACGAGCTCCGGCTGCCCGTGGCTGTGGCTCCGCGAGCGGCCACCTTACCATCAGGATGATGCCACACACGGCTAGCCAGCGGCGCAGGCTGGAGGCTGGCTTCCACTCGAAGCGGACCCAACTGTAGGGCGTGAACTGGAAGGCGATCCTCTTCATCTTGCCCCTGGGAACCACAGTGCCCTCAGCCTGAGGACCACAGCCCACCCGGGGCCCACCCTGCACTGCTGCGCCAGCTCTGCTCTTGCTTATGAGGCCACTGCCAGGCCATTCTTGGCCACACATTGAGGCCTCCCTGGGGACAGACACGGAGCCGCTGGACTGGCCTGCCAGGCACAAGCCTCTCCTCCCCAGGCCCCTCCTCTGGCCTGACCAGCGACTCCAGCCCCTCAGTGAGGGCCCTCCACAGGCCGCGAGCTGCTCACATGCTCCGAGGCACCTGGACAGGAAGGGAGACCCCACTCCCAGAGCCCCCCAGGGCTTTTTTTACATTCTTGTTCCTTGAATCCCAAAGTAAAAATGACAGGGCACCTGCAACTACTTCAAAACAAAGGCAGTCAGGGGAGGGGAGAGGCAGAAGGATAATCCCAGAACCCCCAAGAAGGGCCAGTGAGGGGTGAGGAGCCAGGCAAAGCCCAGGCCCGACGTTCTGGGCACCACAAGGACGGCCCAGCATGGTGGCAATGGTCAGATCTAGGCTGGAGGCTGCTCCTCCTGAGGAGCACGTGAGACAGGCTCGGCCCTTGGGGTCCACCAAGGCACGCGGCTGAGCCGCCTCCAACCACCACACGGGTCCCCTGTACCCCCTGCGGCTCCCAGGACATACTTGTAGGTCGGGATGTTCCAGAGGCCCTGCCACTTGTAGGTCTTCAGGGACAGCCACTCAAGGGTCTTCATGCCACAGTAAATGCCCAGCCCGTTGCAGACCAGCACATCCATGATCCACTGGGGGCAGAACCAGGCGGGAGGCAGACGCTGCGGCCCTCCCAGCACTGCACCAGAAGTGTCCGAAGGTGGGGGAGCCACAGGGACCCGCTGAGCAGGCTCAGAGCCACTCCAGCGTCCCTCCCCCCAAGGGTGGAGGCTGCGGACACCTACGTGGTCCCACCAGCACTCGCTGAAGTTGGGCAGCTGGTGTTCGAGGCTGTACTCCAGGAACTCAAACATCACGCTCACGATCATGCACATCCACCAGTCGCGGATCATCAGGGTCTGCGGCCCGGCCCACCTCATCAGCCGAGTGTGCACGGCGTGCCTCCTTGCACACACGGCCCTAGGACCCCCAGGGCAATGCAACCCGTGCCTGCTGCGGCATCCCCACCCCAGGCCCCTGCACTGCTCTCAGCCTGGCGGGCGGCTCAGGTCCCCCTGAGCAGGACAGGAGTGGCGCCGGAGCAAGGCTGTGGGCAGGACCTGTCTCCACTCTCCTGACCAGCCACCACATGCTGAGGACAGAGCAAGGGTCTGCGGTCAGGATCCCACTCAGGTCCTGCCCAGCCACCACACTCAGCATTGAGGGCCAACCCTGTGGCCAGAATTGCCCAGAGAACCAGGATGTTGGGTCAGACAAGGGGGCCATACCTTCAGGTACCAGCCAATGAAGTGTGCGGGAACAAAGCCGTCCAGCTTGTCCTGTGGGGGACGGGGGATAACCTTAGGCATGGATCCCACAGCCCCGGTTCCTGCCCTTGCTGAACCTGCCAAACCTGGGGCCACTACCAAGCCTTACACACGTGCTACTGTGGGCGTCCCTCCAGTGAGCCCCCATCCAAACTGAACAAGGGTCGAGAGCAAGTCTCTGGCCAGGAGGAGACCCTGAGGGGAACCCAGGGCAAGGGAGGAGGACAGACGTACCCGAGCCCATGCAGTCACCATGGGGAGCACCAGGGAGGCTGTGAGACCCTTGATGCCTGGTCAGGGACGCTGCCCAGAGCTCCCAGCTCCTTACCCAAACATTGTGGAAAGGGTCGGTCTTGTTGTCTGCGTCGTATATGAGGCAGTTTCCCCCGTAGTCTCTCTCCGGCAATGGGACTCCCAGCCTGGGGTCGATGTACTTCAGAAACTGCCGGCCGTCCTGGACAGTCTGCAAGGCCAGTGCCCTTGTTAGTGGGGCCAGACCCTGGCAGTGGTAACCTGAGACGGGACTGGTGGCAGGTGAATTACGTCTCCATCAGCCTGTCCCAGCAGCCCATCCTGTGGTGGCTGGAGATGTGGGGGCTAAGTCCTGGTGGGGTGGCGGAGTGTAGAGGGGGACCCTATGCTCCACACTCAGGGCAGGCAGGCCCTGCACTCACAGGAGGCCTCCCCGTGAGGACACATCTGTCCTCACACACAGATGCTGACACAGGCCAGATGCTGTTCTTGGCCTTGGTACACAGGAAGGTCCCTCAAGCAGGCCTCACTTGCCCCCACTTCGAGCCCCTCTGGCCACATCAAGGGAGAGAGAGGAGGAGGCTCGAAGGTCTGGAGACCAAACGACAAAGCAGAGGTCCAGGAAGGGGACAGCGGAAGGGAGCATATGCAGATGTGCAGGCAGGAGGACGCCGGCCACGCCACAGGTGGAGGTGACGTGGGAGGCTGGCTCCCAGCTTGGTTTGGGCTGGGTGGACACGGCACAGTCTGAGGCGTCTGTGGGCAAGCGACACCCAGAGCCACAGCGTCTTGTGAGCGAGGCCCACAGCACTGGACAGAATCTCTGCCTCATCCTGCTGTGAGACCCCACCCCCTCAAAGTCAGGAAAACCTGTCCCCAATGCTGCTTCCACTGGGGCGTAACTCTGCAGACAGCGAGGATGAGAGTGACCGTGTGCCTTGGAAATGAACAGGGTCTGAGGGTCAGCCACGTGGAGGCAGGAGACCTCTCCCGAGACCAGCCCCACATCAAGTCCAGGCCCTGAGGCCACAGGCACAGAACAAGGCAGACGAGCTTGGCCAGTCCAGCAGCAGAATTTGTGTTCGAGGGGCAGTTGCCCCCAGTCCCTGGACCCCTGCTCGGACAGGCCAAGAGGTCAAGATATGAACACTCCACACCTGGTAAAGGCCCACAAGACCCCTGACCCTATGGCCCTCCCCTGCTGATAAAGTTCCTTGGAGAGGGCAGGTGCTGCAGTGTGCATGTGGGAATGATTAGGGCTGTGACTAGGCTGTGACTGTCAACACATGAACACACTCAGCTCTGTCACCCGAGAGTCCCGAGAAGCCACAACTCACCAGCAGCCAGGAGCACACCCAGAGCTCAGATCTTGGCTTCTCATATTCTCCAGTAAAGGACCCAGGCTCCCTGGAGAAGCGGCTGATCCAGGGAACATACAGGATGAACTGGGGGGGGCCCTCTCGTGCCAGGATGTCAGGAAGTGCCCAGAAAAACAGACAGCCAAGAACTCATAAAGATGGGGTTTTGTCAAAGTGACATGGGAATCAAATACGAGCTCCCAGTGGCCAAGTGAGTGTGAGCCACAAAGTAAAGTAGCCCTGGGCACAACCTGGGTGTTGTGAATGTCCATGGTTCACACTGACGGAAGCCAGTGACTGAGTAATGGTGGGGAAGGGACAAACCTCCCCACAGGAATTCCCAGTGCTCTGCGGACAGCCCGCCCTTACGGAGGAGCAGCCTGAGCCCACCCCTTACTGCGGGCTGTGCAGTCAGTTCCCTCCGAGAGCACAGTGTGGACAGAGATGGTCACTTCACAGTGGAGAGGTCTGCTGGACATGACCTCGGCAGGTCAAGGTCGGCATCACCAGTGATGAGTTATGCAGATGGTGTGAACCTCCCTCCACCCACTCAAATCACGAGGAAAACACCACACAAATCCTAATTAACCCTGGCGCCAAAACCACAAAAACACATTTCAAGAAAATTACAGACCAGTAGCTCTTACGAATATGGATGCAAAAATCCTAGACAAAATACTAGGAAACCAAATCCAGCAGTATATAAAAAGGGTTATACTCCATGACCAAGAGTGATTTATCCCAGGAAGCAAGGGTGGTTCAAAATAAGCAAATCAACCAACGTGATACATCATATGAATAAAGGAAAAAACCCATGTGATCATCTCATTTGATGCAGAAAGAGCATCTGACAAAACCCAACAACCATTCATGAAAAAACACTCAACAAACTAGAAACACAATACGTAAAGCTTCCTTTACCTGGTAAGCTGACAAGTGACATCTGTGAACAGCCCACAGCTAATGTCACACTTAGTGGGGAAGACTGAAAGCCAATCTTAGGGAGTAAGACAAGCACGTCTGCCCCTGCCAGCTGCAGCCAGCACCATACTGGGGTTCCAGCCAGGGCAGTTAGGCAAGAAAAGGAGATAAAAGGCATCCAGATTAGAAAGGAAGAAGGAAAACTATCTCTGTTTGTAGATAAATGACCTGGGATATAGAAAATCCTAAGGAATCCACTAAAAAACTAAATACACACACACAACTATTAGAACTAACAAGCAAGTTGGGCAAAGCTGCAGGACACAAGACCAATATACAAGAATAGGTTGTATTTCTATACACTAGCAATGAGCAATCCAAAGGAAAATTAGAAAACATTGTTGAAAGAAACTAAAGAAGACCTAAATAAATGGAAAGACATCCTATGTTCAAGGACTGAAAGACTTAACATCAGAGATTCAATGTAATCCCTATCAAAACTTCACCTGCTCTTTCTACAGAAAAGGAGAAAGCAATCCTCACATTCATTTGGAAATAAAGAGACCCAGATGACTCAAAACAATCTTGAAAAAAAAGAACAAGGTGGGAGGACTCACACTTCCTAGTTTCAAATGCCACTTGAGGGACACTCTACAAAATGCCTGACCAATCCTCAGAACTCCAGGTCATCGAAAACAAGGAGAGTCTGGGCCGGCCCGCGGCTCACTCGGGAGAGTGTGGTGCTGATAACACCAAGGCCAAGGGTTCGGATCCCATATAGGGATGGCCGGTTGGCTCACTGGCTGAGTGTGGTGCTGACAACACCAAGTCAAGGGTTAAGATCCCCTTACCGGTCATCTTTTAGGAAAAAAAAAAAAAAAAAAAAACAAGGAGAGTCTGAGAAACTCTCACAGCCAAGAGGAGCCCAAGGAGACAAGACAACTCAATGTAATGGGGACCCTGGGGCAGAAAAGCCACGTTCAGTAAAACTGAGGAAATGTGACTGAATCATGGACTTCGGCTAACGATGTATCACACTGCTAATCGCAGTAAATGAGCCAAACTAATGAAAGGCGGCATAACAGAAACTGTGCAGGGCACGTGGGAACTCTGTACTATCTTTACAGTTTTGTAAATCTGTGCAAAATATTGACAATTAAAAAGAAATTGATCCAAGAAAAGCTGGTCTCCAAACGAGATACACAAATGTCCAGTAGGTTCATGAGAAGATGCTCAACACCGAAGCCAATACGGAAATGACCTCAAAACTAAAATGAAATACCACTCACACCCACCAGGATGGCTATCACTCAAAACGGAAACACAACAACACAAACAAATGTAAAAGAAGCAGGGCTGGCGAGGATGTGCACTGCCGGTGGGAAGGAAGAGCCGCGCAGCCGCTGTGGAGAGCAGGGTCTGGAAGAGAGATCTGCCCACCAGGCTCTCACAGCAGCATTCACAACAGCCAAGGGACAGAAACACCCTACGTGTGCATCAGTGGATGAAGGGGTAAGAAGCCGTCCATCCACATGGTGAAATGTCACTCAGCCTTAAAAAGGAAATTCTGACACATGCTACAGCATCCAGGAACCTTGAGGACTTATGCTGAGTGAAATAAGCCAGTCACAAAAGGACAACTACTGTGTGACCCCACTTTACGTGTTCCCTAGACTAGTCATATTCACAGAGACAGAAAGTAGAATGGGGGCTGCCAGGGGCTGGGGAGGGGCGCGGGGAGTTGGTGTTTAATGGGGGCAGAGGTTCAGTTTTACAAGATGAAAAGTTACGGAGACGGACGGTGGTGATGGCTGCACAACAACAGGAATATTCCTAACACTACTGCAGTGTACACTTAAAAGTAGTTAAGACGGTAAATTTTATCTTTTTACCACAATAAAACATTTTCTAATGCATTACAAAAAGACAAAAAGATTGCACAGAATTCTACATAAGCACACATGTTCCTGTGACACTGGTGGCGTCAGAACAGCTTCGCGGGCTGCACCACCGTCCAATCCCTGGCTTTGATGTTGCTCTGTGGCTGTGCAAAACAGCACCACTGGGGACTGGGTGGGGAGCGTGCGGGACCTCCTGTGCAGCTTTTTTTTACAACTTCTAGTAAATCTACAATTATTTCAAAACAAAATTTTAAAAAACCCTCAAAATGACCTAACTGTAAGATATAAAACTATGAAACTTTTAGAAGAAAACATAGGAGAAAATATTAATAACCTAGGGTAAGACAAAGAAACCTTAGACATGACATCCCAAGCACAGTCCACAAAGGAAACAGTGTGTATACGTCAGTAACAAGGACGAGGATGCAGGGAGAACACTTGGAAGTCACACATCTGATAAGCCCAAGTACAAGGACTGGGTAAAAAACCTTCATAATGCAACACCACAAAAGCAAACAACCCAGTTTTCTTTTTTTTTTTGTTTAAAAGATGACCGGTAAGGGGATCTTAACCCTTGACTTGGTGTTGTCAGCACCACGCACACCCAGTGAGCCAACCGGCCATCCCTATATAGGGATCTGAACCCGTGGCCTTGGTGTCATCAGCCCCACACTCTCCCGAGTGAGCCACAGGCCAGCCCCAAACAACCCAGTTTTCTGACAGGGCAAAAATTTGAATACTTCACCACAGAGGACATCCCCATGGCAGGTAGATGCCTGAGAGGCTGGTCAGCACCACCAGCTGCTAGAGAAAGGAAAGGAAAGCCACATGGGTTCTCGCCACAAGCCTGTCAGAACGACTGACAGGAAAACAACAGTCCCTGTGCTGGCAGGGTGTGGGCACCTGCAGTGCTCCAGTCGCTGGTGGGCAGCAGGACGGCTCTTAGAAAGTCAAGCACACACCTGCCATGTGGCCCAGCGACCCCACTGCTGGGTGCTGCCCCCGGTGAAACAGACACTGCATTCACACAAAAGCCTGCACAGGAGTGCTGAGCACAGCGCCACCCGCAACAGCCCCGCACTGGAGACGACCAGACGTCTCCAACATGGCGAGCGGACAGCCGAGGCCCACCACGTAGTGCAGCCTCACCCAGCAGCATGAGGGGCAGGTAGAGGGACGCGCACACGCAGACAGGCCTCAGGAGTCTCAAAAGGTCACCTGCTGTGCAGCCCCACTCACACAACATGACAAGGCTCATTCACTGGTCACCAGGGTTGGGGCTGATGGACTGTCCTGTGTGGTCATTGTGCTGGTGTTTCCACAAATCCGTATGTGTGTTAAAATTCATAGAACTATACACCTACCCTCAATTCACTTTACCAAAATGATAAATAACCTGGCTACACACTGACAGAGTTCTGAGACTGTGATAGCAAAGTCCTGTGTAAACTGAAGGTTGCCACCAAAGTGTAGGCTCATTAAATTAAGCAGAATAAAGAGTATTAATGAAATAGACACTGGCAGCAACACACCCTACCCCAGGATTTACTGAGGAGGTGAGGTCCCGCTCCGCCTGCACAGCTGGTGGAGCAAGTACAGCAGGGAGAAAGCACACGAACCCACCAGGGCCACCGCAGACACAGAGGTGCCCAGGACTGTGGGCCCTGAGATCCTCTAGAGGCCTTGCCCGAGTCTCAGGATCAGACCTGCTGTCTTCCCTCATCTGGCACCTGCTCAGATCTGGATGTGAAGGCTGAGGTGTCTGTCCCCACTGGCGCCCCACATGTGGAACGGACTGCTGAACGCCAATGGCCACTTGGGCTGGGGTCTGGCCAGAGTGTGCACAACCACCTCCACCCCCCATCTGTCACTGACCCTGCCTGGGGCCACTTGTCCCCTAAGTTCCCAGAGTTTATCCAACCAAAAAAGACTGCTTACCTGGAAGAGTATGAAGATGAGAAATAGCTCATAGACCACACTGACGCAGAGCCAAAACCTCCAGTAAGCTGCAAAGACAAAGACAGCACAGAGACGTCAGAGCGCCCCAGACCCTGGGTCCTCTGAAATCCCACCCCTCCCCGCACTGGCTCCTGGCAGAAAGCCTCCAGGGGCCCCCGCGTGGCTCCTGGACACACACAGGGTCTGTTTCAGGCCCCTCACACATTCCTGGTAGAGTCTTTATAAAGAAAGTCTAACGCAGAATTAAGCCATTTCAGTTTCTCTTTGAAGTGCGAAATGTTTTTTCCTTCGTTTCTTCCACTCTAGTTCTTAAGTCTTTTCTTTCTTTTCTTTTCTTACTGCAGTGGTATAGGAAACCCATAAACAGTGGGACAGGAACAGCGAGAGTCTTCTGTGCACTGGCAATGCTTCCAGCTTTCATCATTAAGCATTTGGTGGATACCTTTTATCATGTGAAAAAAATCTTTCATTTCATTAGGAAGTCCAACAAATTAAAAAAAAATTTTTTTTCTATGCCAGCATACCAAGTTTTTGTCACGGATGCGTATGAACTTTTACTTTTCTGCATTGAAGAGGATCCGTTTTTTCCCCTTTAATACACACTAATGTGATGAATGACATCAACAGACTTCTAATGTTAAGCCATCTCTAAATTCCTGGCTTCCCCACGCACTGAGGGGCTCGCTACGAAGCACGCTCACTTGTGGTTTTGGAGCCAAACCCCGCACTGCAGGAGGAAGCCAGACTGCAGAGGCGGGAAATACAAATGTAGAAAGTTCTCAGGAAAATCTGCTGACACTGTTCTGGGACGCAGGGTAGACAACAGAGGTCACAAACTCACAAGCATGTTCTTCACACCTGGAGGACGGGAAGGATCTTTCTGGAACTCTGGCTCAAGAGCAGCGAGAGGCTTGTGTGAAATTAGCTCAGGGGCAGCCTCACCCAAGGGCCCCACGTCCAGGGCAGGGGCCTGTGCAGGCGCGCCAGAGGAGTCTGCCCTCTTGGACATCACGTCTGAAACTTCTCTTCCCCCATCGCTGCTTCAGGTCCTGCTTCTATTCCCCATTCCAGGGAGGGCCCCGATTCAGAAAGGTGGTCATCTCAGACCCGCCACCCTGCCCTTTGGATCCCACCAGCACGCCCCCCATACAGCAGGCCTCACCCACTTTCCCCACTCTCTCCTTGACCAGCTCCAGTGACCCCAGAGGTTGGCTTCCCTGATCCGAGGACCCCTGCCCAAACATAGCACTCTCATTTGTCTTCTTGAGCATCAAATCTGAGAGGGAGAGACCCACAGCAGCCTCCACAGCACTGGCCACGCTCTGACCCACTCCAGCTGCTGGAGGGAGCCGCAGATGAAAACATGACCAAGGGGGCGGAGCCGCCTCCCCTAACGGGACACGACTTGACTCAAACACGTCTCAGTCGGAACTGCAGCCAAACAAAGCAGCTCCCCGTGGGCCACCTGAGGGAGCCGCAGATGAAAACATGACCAAGGGGGCGGGGCCGCCTCCCCTAACGGGACACGACTTGACTCAAACACGTCTCAGTCGGAACTGCAGCCAAACAAAGCAGCTCCCCGTGGGCCACCTGGAAGCTCACTTCTGCTCCTCTCACGGGGCCCCATTGCTAGTGGCGACAGCTGTGGCAGCCTGAGCCTGGGCATTCCTGGGCCAGAACCAGGGGAGCAGGAGGAAGGCAGGAGGGGCCCGCAGGGATCCCTTTCTGGAGTTGCTCCCTCAGAGAGCTGCGCTGCAGAGGGCTCTCCACGTGTGCACTTCAAGTGTATCCTGACTGCAGCGGCTTGAGGGTTCCCTGCCAGCCACCAGGTTAAAAAGACCTGGACAGAAGCTGGCTCTAGGACAAGCTCCTTTGTCAATAAATCAGAGACTGGCAAAGAAACAGAGTTTATGCAAAGACAACAAAACTGAAAGAAAAAGGGTAGAGGTGAGCTCAAAATTAAAACTTAGAAACCACGTGCATGCCTCCGTCAAGAGGGAGAAGACAAACCCGCCCAGGGGGAGCTGGGGTGATGCTCACACACTGCAAAGAAACCACAGCAAGAGCTTCCAGAAGCTTCAAAATCCTTCAGACCAAGACAACCTGCACCCCACCAGGTGACGTGAAGATCCAACTGCTGAACTGGACAGAGCTGAGGGCCTCCCAGGAGCCTCTCCCTGTGCCCAGGGACCAAATGCCAAGACAAGCTGCTGCCCATTGACCAGTCCGACCCAAGCCCTCTGTCCCACTGTCTGTCCCCGCGACCGGCGATGCCAGCACACAGGAGGGATTCGATGTGTTTCTCATGGAGGACAAGCACATGAACTTCCAGCAGCTCTTCCTCCTCCAGATCAACCCGACAAGCACTCGACGCCTCCTTGTTCTTCACGGAGCAATTTGGGAGTTTTTAAACCACCACTCACTCTTCCGTTGCTCTGGTTAGCAGCCCAAATCATCTGAGGCCTGGCGGGACGTGCCCTGGTGCCTGAGCCCATAGAGAAGGCCACTCAACGCTGCACAGCCCAGTGCGCACCCCAGGGGCCTTCTCAAAACCCAGCGTAAGTAGGGGCTCACCAGCCCCCTCAGGTCACTGAGGCTCCCTGCTCAGAGCCTCCCTCATAACCACAGCACTAACTGACCCTCAGGCACACATCTCCCCTAGAGGGTGGTTCTACAATATATATCACCCCCACACCCAGAGGAAAGGAAATCATCGTGCTGAAGGGACACCCGCACCCCATGTTTATTGAAGCTCTGTTTACAACAGCCAAGAGTTGGAACCAACCTAAATGTCCATTGACAGATGACTATGGATAAGGAAAATGTGGTATATGCACTCAATGAAATACCACTCTGCCTTAAAAAAGAATGAAATTCTGCCATTCACAGCAGCATGGATGAACTTAGAAAAAATCGTACTAAGTGAAACAAGCCAGGCACAGAGAGAGAATACCGCATGTCCTCACTGGTAAGTGGGAGCTTAAAAAAAAGAAACAGAAAGAAAGAAAGATACAACAATTGCAATAATTCCTTGAATTTTCAAAAGGAGATAAAGGAAATGCCAGAGGTGGGAAAGGGGGAGGCAGAAAGGGGATTAGGAAGAAATTAGTAAAGGGCCACAAAAAAATGTTTACATTGTTCAATGATAAAACAAAAGAAAAAGAAAATAAAGGCACACACGCACGCACGCGCACGCACGAGAGATGCTGGGCCAAACCTAAAGTGAAACGTGCGTGACACAGAATTACGTTCAGCCGGCCAGCTAGCTTGATTGGTCAGAGCATGGGGCTGGTAGCGCCAAGGTCTGGGTTTCAATGACTGTAGCAACCAGCCAAAAAAAGAAAAAGAAAAACACACTGTATGCTTATGCTATCCGTCACGTGTCCCCCAAAAGCTCATGTGTTGGAAACATGATCTCCTGTGTAACAGTGTTAAGAGGGTGGGAAATCCAATCGTAATTGAAAGGTGATTAGATCACCTTAGGAGGTGATTAGTCGTGAGGATTGATCCATGATGGTTTACCGGGTGGCCATGGGCGTGGTCCTGATGGGTTTATAAGGAGGCAAGTCAGAAGCTTAGTTCTCTCTTGCTCAGCCCATTCTCATCATGTGACATCCTGGTCCCTCAGGACCCTGTAGAGTTCTCACACAAAAGGTCCTCACCAGATGTGTTCCCTGGACTTTGGACTTCCCAACCTCCAAACCGTAAGGAAAAAATTTTGTTTCTTTATAAATTATTCTGTTATAAGCAACAGAAACGAACTAATGAATACATAGTATTATTGCTATGTTTTTGAGGCTACATACGTGTACGAGGGTGTTTCGAAAGGTTAGTGGAAAAACTGAATTAAAAGATAGTACCCTTTCATGAACTTTGTCAGGACCCCTTGTATAGGCAAACAGAAGTCTAAGTACACAAGCAAGTCAAAAATTAATAATGGTTATTTTTTGCAAGTGGTTTTATTTTTATTTCAAAATATTTTCCCTATTTTCCAAATTTTCTGGAATATGTGCCCTGTTGAGAAAGAAAAGAAATATGTGCGCTGTCCAGTTAGCTCACTTGGTTAGAGAGTGGTATTGTAACATCAAGGTCAAGGGTTCGGATCCTGGATCCCAAACAGGCCAGCCACCAAAAAAAAAAAAAAAGAAATTTGTTTCTAATTACTATGTTGTGACCCTTCATGGACTCCAACCAACCTACAGCAGCCTGGGCCACCCTCCTAGGGAGGGAGGCTTCAGCCCTGGGGCACAGCTGGGGCTGAGAGGTGACCAGGAGGAGACCGGGACAGAGCACTAGCCTGGTCCCCAGGGATTTGTTAGAACTGCCATAACTTCAGGGGCAGGGCAACCGAGGCAGAGAATGACAGTAACCACTCAACGGCAGTGACGGGTGGCGCCCTGGCCCCCAGCTGGAGCCTATGCCAGCCCTACCCAATGGCCCTGGGTGCAGCCTGGTCTGCAGGAAGAGAGGGCAGGAGAGCTGGTGGGCAGGGCGCAGAGCACCAGGACTGGAGAGGGTCTGGATGAAATCTCCAGAGGCTGAAAGAAGAGGAGCGGCGGACAGCCCTGCACCAACTGCACACCCTTGTGCCCCTGCTGTGAGAACAGTGGCCGTGGCAGCCGTGGGAAGGACAGGACATTCACACTCAACAGCACAGACACAGAGTGGTGCTCAGAACAGCACTGCCACGAGGCATACATGGAAAAAGAAATGGTGAGTTACCTGGATGAGGTCTGGAAAATGGCCCGTCTTTAGCTTGTGTGACTCCAAAACATAAGAAAACCAAAATACTGGCCACAATACCTCTGTAAATAAAGAACAAACAGCCCCTCAGTGTGTGTAAAAATCTCCCAGGTGGGAGGCAGCAGGGACCCCAGGACACCCATCGTGGGACAGCCCCTGACACCGGGGGATGGGGC
This sequence comes from Galeopterus variegatus, assembly GCF_000696425.1. NCBI lineage: Eukaryota > Metazoa > Chordata > Mammalia > Dermoptera > Cynocephalidae > Galeopterus > Galeopterus variegatus. Next base: position 6,023 of record NW_007735294.1, on the reverse strand, counting down.
AGGGCCAGCGTCCATGGCAGGGCAGGCTGGTCTGCTGGGCCCAGGTGACTCCACCACCTGGGACTCAACTGCCTCTCAGGAGAAGGCCTTGTAAAGTTACACCACTAAGACACGTGCTTTACTTAAAAAAAACCCTAAAATTCCGTAGACAAGCAGGGTTCACTAAAGCCCATGTATGATGGGAAGATGTCAGGCTCAGAAAGCTTTCTGCTCCCACAGCATGGGGCTCTGTAGATGTTCCTATAGACTCTCCTATCCTATTAGGTCACCTCATCCAACACCAGCAGGGCTCCTGTCGTCCATAAGAAGACGGACATGTAAGTGCTGTAGCTACAACCATATAAAATGCATAAATCACAGGTGCACGAGATGGAAGCACAGCCCCCGGCAGGAGTGAGGGGCCAAGTAGCAGGTAGGACAAGGCCAGCTGAGTCCCACCATCTGCCAGAGAACGGGTCAGTGGATGTGCAGACAGCACTGCTCACCACCACAGCCCCCACCCTGGCCATGCACCCACTCTGCTACTCTGCACGTGCATGAATGTGCCCGTCCCGCTTGGTCTCACTGGATTAGGGGTCTGAGGGACACACTGGCCACAGCCTGTAGCACCACCTGCTCCCCTGGCACTGAATGACTTTCTGTTGACGGTCATACCACAAGGTACTGACACACTCTGCTGCCCCTAAGTTGTGGCTACTGTGAATGAAGCTGCTACGTACAAACACACATCCGTTTGGCTGCCAGGACAGATGGGTCACAGAGAGTCTACAAAAGCACTCTTAAAAAACATCTAGCAACAACTTTCAGTCTGAAATTCTCCTCTGCCTGCCAAGAACACCTGGGTCTTGAAAGCCCCAAGCAGATGCAGGTGAGACTGAGCCCTGCTGGGATGGCCAGCCTGAGCCTTTCAGGACTGGGGCACACAAAAGGGCTGCCTGCTGCCCTTCATGCAGCCAGGACGAGGGGCTCATCCATGGCAGGACGTTTATGTCCCAACCCCCCAAGGGCACATGTGAGTTTTTGGACCAGCCTCCAGGCAGCAGGAGGCTGAGGGGTGGGAGACAGACAGCCTACAGCACAGCTCGCCACAGGAGATGTGAAAGTACCTCGTGGGGCCTCCTAGAGCCAAACACAGGCCCCAACGTGGCTGTCCTTCCACGGTATGTGGAAGAGGGCTGTGATGTTAGGTGGAACGGCAGTAAATACTTTCCCACAGCCTAGAAAGGAGAGAAATGAAAAGAGGGACACAGGTACCAAGGGAGCCACTGCCCATGTCCCTGAGTGACGATGCTGTGCCACATCCGCCCCAGCTGGACAGCATGCCATGGCCACATGGGGTTGCCATGCACTGCCTGGTGTCCAGAGCACCAGGTCAGCCTTGTGGCTTCAACACACAGCATGCGGCCCAGGGACCGACTTATTTACGATGACTGTGTAAGAATAGTTTGTAAGAATTATTTAAGTACTTGGGAAGGTTTATCAGTAGGGCAAAGAAAGTTACTCTGAAACACCTCTAAAGTAAACTTTTAGAAAAGTTTTAGATTTACAGAATTATCATGAAGATGGCACAGACTTCCCACAGATCACGCACCCAGCTGTCCCTATACCCCCATCTTAGTAGGGGCATCTGTCACAATTAATAAGCCAGGATTGGGCCGGCCTGGTGGCGCACTGGTAGAGTGCGCCACTTGGGAGCGCGGCGGCACGCCTGCCGAGGGCTCCGATCCCATATTGAGACCGGTCCGCTCACTGCAGAGCTCCTCAAGGGTGTGGGGCCTGTTTTAGTCCGTTTTGTGTTGCTATAACATGAGTTTTGGAGGGGACAACATGTCCAGACTCCATCAGGGCCCCTCATCAGTGCCCTTCTCAGCCTTGGTGAAGGCAGAGCGTCCTCAGATCCTTCCAGGGCACAATTAGGGAGGAGAAATTCAAGCACAAGATACAGCCAGCGCAGCATCTACAGAGACAACTAGACTGTGTTATTCAGGATAGCTTTAGATGTACAGAAATACTGAGCGGAGAGTAGAGTTTCCACATGCCCCCCACCCCACAGACAACTCCCCTGTTACTAGCATCGTGCGTTAGTGTGGACTATTTATCATAATTAAGGAACCAGTGTTGATACATTATTATTAACTCCTGCAAAGTCCATTCTTTATTCAGATTCCCTCAGTTTCCCTTGCTGTCCTTTTCCTGTCCCACACCCATCCAGGACACCACGTGACATTTAGTCATCACGTCTCCTTAGGCTCCTCTTGGCTGTGACAGTTTCCCAGACTCTCCTTGTTTTTGATGAGCTGGACACTTTCGAGGAGTCTGGTCCCATACATTGCAGGATGTCCCTCTGTTGAGACGTGTCTGCCGTTTTTCTCATGATTAGACTGGGGTTGCAGGTTGGGGAGGAAACCACAGAGGTAAAGCACTGTCATCACATCACGTCCCGGGTCTGCACTGTCACCGGACTTACGATGTAGACGCTGACCTTGAGTGTCTGGCTGAGCTGTGCCGGGCAGGTTTCTCCACTGTGACCCCATCCCCCAGCCCTGTCCACACTGCACAGCACACAGTAGGGACAGGGAGTCACATGCTGCCTCCCTTTAGGTGCAGAATCTGCACAGTCTGTGTGGTGTTCTCCTGCAGGGGAGATTCATCTCTTTTCCCCACTCACTTGTTTAACCACATATATTGGCATGGACTCATGAATACTTATTTTATACTTTGGGTTATATTCCAACACTGTTTTGTTGCTCAGATTGCTCCAGCTTTGGCCACTGGGAGCTCTCTGTTGGCTCCTGTGTCCTTTGACATAACCCCATCACTGTGGGGCTCCGATTTGTTTTTCTGAGCACTTCCTGACTTTGTGGCACTACGAGAGGCTCCAGGCTCATCGCCGACACTTCCTGCCCCGTTCCTAGAATGAGCCACTTCTCCAAGGAGCCTGGGTGATTCTGCTGGAGAATATTAGGACCCTAACCTGGGCACTAGGTGTGCTCGGGGCTGCTGGAGTACAGTTGGTTCTAAGCCCTTTCAGCTCACAGAGCAACAAGATGTACGTGTATATGAACCAATGTGTGCACACACACATTATAAACATCCCCATCTGTAACCCTCTGTACAATATCGCGTTGGACATGAGTTCTTAGTGATGTCTCCAACCATACCCCAGCCTCTCGGACGGCTCTAGCCCCCTCCCCTTGATGACCTGTATGCTCCCCTCCAACAGTGAGTCTCCCTGCACCATCACCCGCCTTAAGAGCATACAACATCCAGCAGTAACAGAACGGGAACCCAGGGCATAGGGGATACACTGTCTAGAGTGCAGTGCTCCACGCAGTTCCTGTGGCTTCTGTTTTACAGATGTCACTCGGTTTCCGAGCTGCTTAGCACCTCCTCCCTGGCCCCTCCGGGAAGGTCTCTTCTGTAACAGGGTTAGAATCCCTGGTCCCAGTCTGCCTGCCTGCCTTCCCCGACCTCCTAAATCAGTTTAATTTGCACACATTAAGGTTTATCTTTGTGTTGTCCCTTCTATGGTTCTGGACAAATGCAGTGTCCTGTGTCCACCATCAGAGCAATCTCACTACTGCAAAAATGCCCTGGGCTCCACCTGCTCATCCTCTCCTTCCCCTGGAAACCACTGACATTTTTATCCCCACGAAATCTCGCCTTTCCCAGAGTGCCACCATGTGATATGCAGCCCTTCACTGGCTCCTTCACTGAGGTACTCCACGTCTGACAGAGCACACTCATTCACCCACTCCCTTACTAACGGACATCTCGGCTCCTTGCAATTTTGAGGGGTTATAAATAAAGCTGCTATAAACAGTCACGTGCAGGTTTTTGGATACTTAGAAATGCGACTGCCTGATCACATACTAAGAGTATGTTTGGTTCCATAAGAGACTGCCAGCCTGTCTTCCAGCATTGCCACACCATTCTGTGGCGCATTGGCAATGAGTGGTAGTTCCTGCTGCTCTGAGTCCCTGCCAGCATCCGGTGCTGACAGTTCTTCAAATGTCAGCCATTCTGACGGGTGTGCAGTAGCATCTCACTGTTTTCAATGTGAAACTCCCTGATGACAAGTGATGCTGAGCACCTTTCTGTGTGCTATTTGCCAACTGTATGTCTTCTCTGATGTGGAATCTGTTTAGATTATTTGCCCAGTATTTTTTCTGGACAGCTGGCCAGTATGAGGATCTGAACCCATGACCTTGGGGTTACAACACTGTGCTCTAACCAGCCAGCCCTGTTTGCCCAGTTTTTAATTACGGTGTTTCTTTTCTTATTATTGAGCTTTAAGAGTTCTTTGCATATTTGAATGCATCCCTTATCAGATACATGTTCTGCAAATATTTTCTATAACCTGTAACTTATCTTTTCATTCTTGTTAACAGTGTCTTTTGCAAAGCAAAAGTTTTAACCATAATGAAGTCCAACCTACCAACTTTTTTCTTTCATGGATCGTGCTATTAGTGTTGTATCTAAAAAGTCATCACCAAACCCAAGGTCACCAGATTTTCTCCTATGTTTTCTTCAAGAAATTTTATAGTTTTCCATTCAGGCCTGCCTGTGAATTAATTTTGTAAAGTGTGAGGTCTGTGTCTAGATTTATTTTTGCATGTGGATGTCCAGTTGTTCCAGCTTCACTTGGGGCAAAGACTGTCCTTTCCCCACTGGACTGCCTTCACTCCTTTGTCAAAGTCCAGTTGACGATGTTTTTGTGGGTCTACTGGGCTCCCTATCTGTCCATTGATCTATTTTCTGTCAGCATCACATTGTCTTGATTGCTGTAGCTTTACAGTAGGTTGAGATGACACCCGTCAGCCCTCCAGCTTTGTTCTTTGGTACTATGAATATACTTACATGTATTATCATTTTACATGTATTTTATTTTATATTTATTTATTTATTTTAAAAAGATGACCGGGTAAGGGGATCTTAACCCTTGACTTGGTGTTGTCAGCACCACACTCACCCAGTGAGCGAACCGGCCATCCCTATATAGGGATCCGAACCCATGGCCTTGGTGTTATCAGCACCACACTCTCCTGAGTGAGCCACGGGCCGGCCCTTACATGTATTTTAAATGTATACTTATGTATTTATATGTATTTTACATGACTAAAATATGTAAAGAGATTTCATTTACTAAATCAGTAAATGGAATAAAATATTCACTAACGGCCCCTTAAATGTGTTGGTGAGAAAAACTGGCATCTCCCCCATGGTCACCCACAGATAAATGGGCTGGTGACCTGTGGCACATCCAGGCAGTACAGTCCTCCCCAGCAATAAACCACCACTGACGGACAGCAACACGTCACAAAAATGCGGGCCGGCCCTTACATGTATTTTAAATGTATACGTATGTATTTATATGTATTTTACATGACTAAAATATGTAAAGAGATTTCATTTACTAAATCAGTAAATGGAATAAAATATTCACTAACAGCCCCTTAAATGTGTTGGTGAGAAAAACTGGCATCTCCCCCATGGTCACCCACAGATAAATGGGCTGGTGACCTGTGGCACATCCATGCAGTACAGTCCTCCCCAGCAATAAACCACCACTGACGGACAGCAACACGTCACAAAACTGCAGTCTGGTGGAAGGAGCCAGCACCAGAAGAACGTGCAGAGCGACCCCATTCATTTGAAGCAGGAACAGGCGAAAGGGATCCCTGGTGGTGACTCTTGGCTCCAGGGCCGGCATGTGCAGATCTGACGGCAGGGGTCAGAGGGAACTTGGGGCGATAAAAATGTTCTAAATCTCCACTTGGTGGTGGGCACACAGGTGTATGTAGTTGTGAAAACTCATTGAGCTGTATACTTTAATTAGGAATATTTTAAATTACATGTCCATAAAATTGATTTGAGAAGGAAAACAAAACCAATCCCCCCAAAGTGACAGAACCTGCCAGATACACAAAAACAATGCTGAAAGTGAAAGCTGCAGGAAAACAAACCAGTTTGCTGAATTTTTAACTTTAAAAATGTAAATATCAATCTTTTAATATGAGGGT
>NW_007735293.1:53415-80165 GCF_000696425.1 Galeopterus variegatus | reverse complement strand
TTACATACTCCAACAGTGAACATGCAGAAAAAGATATCAAGAAAGCTAGCCCATTTATAATAGTCAACAAAAAAGTAAAATACTTAGGAATAGAGTTAATGAAGGATGTGAAAATTCTCTATGATGAGAACTACAAAGCACTGTTGAGAGAAAGCAAGTATTTATTAGGTCCTTCTTATGCTTATTTCACATCCTTAATGTTTCTTTCCTTCCTTTGTTGGAGACAGACATGCAAGATGATAAATTCAGTAATAAATAAGAGATATAATTTATTTTATGGGGCCTGAGCCTCTTGATACTGCTTTGTTCTCTTGCTTGAGGGCATGGCAAAGAGAGTGGAAGGGGAAGGGCAGCTAGAAAGGAAGCAGAGAAACAGATTACTAATCGGAGGCTGATATTTTCAATCAAGTCTAGCTCTCTGATTCCTTCTTCTAAAAACTAGGTTACATTCTTACAACAAGGGAATGTTTTCAGATAACCAATAAAATAACTCTCTTCCTCTTAGATCATAATTACCTGAGCAATTATACTTCTCCTACTTTGCAACCTTGTCCAGATGTCCAGAAGAATAGTCATTTGCACCACCATGGACAATTTCTACATGGTCAACCACTGTTTCCTAAAAACCTATTCATATGTAGAGCTCAAAAGTATTTGGATTGTTGAAGAATCCCTCAGGTAGGCGAAATCAAGAACAGATTGATCAATACCTAAATGCTAGGGTAGTTCAAAATGTTTGTGGAAAATATAGAATTAAAAGACAATGCAAATCTTTTCATGAAATTTTTGAAGACACCTCATATTCCTTGCAATCACACTTAATAGGAAAAACAAATCTTTTCACTTAATCTGTTTCTTAAAGTCCTGAAATGTCTATTTTATTCCAATATAAGACTATATAAATGAATCTAGCACAATCTTGCTTAGAGAATAGAGACACCCCTAATATTGGGTAAGCCCTAGAGGGAGGAAGGTAGTGGGTATAAGGAGAAAAACTTTGAGAATGAAAGTTGACGTTTAAAACTGAAACATTGCTCTTAAAAGTATTGCACAAATCAACCCATGTCTGGTGCCAGGAGCACAGGACAGAGAAAGGTCACCATTTTTGTTTGTTTGTTTGTTTTATTGCAAGGGACTCATGAAAATTTATAAGTACAACAGGGGTCTTAGAAACCTGCATAGAAACATAGCTCCTTTATTCTTGCTCTTATTTTATGAGAGAAAGTTTAGTACACTCCTGCTTTTGAAAGTGAAGCCCAAAGTAGGTTCATCTTAGAAACCTGCATAGAAACATAGCTCCTTTATTCTTGCTCTTATTTTATGAGAGAAAGTGTAGTACACTCCTGCTTTTGAAAGTGAAGCCCAAAGTAGGTTCGCGGGGCTATTCCTAAGTATCACTTCTATACCACAGCTTGTTTTAGAGTGTCTATTTAATAATTAGAATAAAACTTGATTATGTTGGGTTAACTCTTAAGTGAGTGATACTCAGAGTATCTAGAGAAGACAAAATAGAGGTATGAAAACATACCCTGTTAAAGGCACTTGCTCTGTGCTCTATTAGGGGAGCTACTCCATTGCTCTATCATTATAGAGACTCTAAGAGAAAAATATTAATTGTTTCTACTTTAAAAATAATAAAATGGAACTGAGAGACCCAATCAAGTTCAGCAATTTAACCATGTATTCTCAGCCAGAAAGACACTATGAATCATACTTAAGTCTCAATATTTCTAAAATCAGACTCCTTTAGCCATAATACACTTTCATTCAGAGCCAGCCACATAACATGAATTGCACATTAAAAAAGAAAATGTGAGGAACCTTGTTCAAAAATCAGGAATTGTGTCATTAAAGATATTAAAATATAAAGCTTTTTCCTATCTTCTCTGGTCTCTTTCTAGACTTGCCATGGTGTTTTTATTTGGAATTTAATATTGTTATAAATAAAATAAAATAAGTAGGTATTCATTAACATGAATTATCCATTTATCTTTATACCGTACAATTCAATTTTAAAGGTAAATATAAAAACTCTTAATTAGTATTCAAAATTGCCAAAAATATGCCATTTGTGTTTCATAGCTGGTACATGCAAATGTACTTTATTGTTACTAGAACAGCAAAAATGCTACACAAAACTAGCTGAAATGTTCTTATTTCACTTCATGATATGTGCATATTCTACCAACACTTTCTACTTCAAGCTTACTGATGATTAAGAAAGGACTGAAAAAAAATAAAGAATTATGGGTTTCCTTATCTTTCCCTTTTTATGTCATCATTTTTAACATAAGTAGTTTAGCTATTACAAGAAAGTAACATAAGTAAAAATGGATATAGTAGGGCTGCTTAGTGATTCATGCTTGTGATAATGCCATTGAGTTCTTTCTGTGTTTGGAGCAAGTTATGATTTGAATGGAAAGTATAGCCTCTCTTGTATCTTGTACTGACTTTGAGTCTCACTAAATTTCCATACATTTTGAGTGCTACAGAATTCTGTTCCCATGGGCGTCACAGTTGCTATAGGTGAATGAATTTGCAAGAAATGACAGACACAAATATTGAATATATCTCCTCTGCTCATGCACATGATCCATTGTCTTTGTTTACAAAACACGTTTTCAAGAAATTAAGACATTGGATTGAAATTCATTTAGGAAATTCAAAAAAGTGAGGACAAAGCATTAAATAAAGTAGAGAATGACTGCACTGGTCACACACCGAAAAATTCAGCCCTGTTGCTTTTTTAAATTCCAAGCTATGGGGCCATATAGAACAAGTAGAGCAACACTTCCTGAAATTAGCACATGACAGCAGAGGATGGTGAACAAATTATGTTGTCGGTGTACCTTCTTGCAGAGGGCATGGTAACTAATTTGATAGAAGCAATTCATGCCCAAAAGGTCTAGTGAAAAGGCCAAGTGGAATTGACTAGGTATTTGATGAGGTTGGTACTGACGAATGAAGTTAAGTAGACCCTGGAATTAACCATTTCTTAATGAGCTGTGAATGGTAGTAAAGGAATTTTGTGATTTGGGTGGTCAATAAACAGAGGGTGGGTATGAGAAAGTTATACAATTATGTTTCTACCATCCTTATCTCCTTTGTGTTACAAATGAGAGATTTGAAGTAGAGAAGTAAGTAAAGGGGCATTTAAACCCACTAAATACAGGCAGTTTGGTCCACTAGAGCAACGACAGTTCATGTGCTTCCAAGATAGTGCAGATGGAATTTACTGAACCATAGTAAGAACCAAAAAAGAAAATTGCTATTAATATGGCAATTGTTATTATCAAAACAGTTGAAAGTGGAGTTCTGTCTTCTCAGTGAAGTTTCCTAGGTTTCTCTAAGGCAAGAACAACTAATAAACTGTCTAATTTAAACCTATAAACAAGCTATATTTGATGAGAAACCCTGAATTTAATTCCATATTTATACTAAGCTGTGGCTATAAAAGTTTATATGAAAGAGTTAACAGAGCTAATTTCTTAGATGTTTATATTTAAAAAAACAACAACAACAATGTTGTAAAACAGTTTATATTCCCCAGATCTGATGAGTTTATGAATGATACCTCCATATGTTCAGCAGTTTCTCAAAGGCTATCAGAGAGAGAGAGAGAGAAAATATATATTTTTAAGAATTTGGCTTACTGTAGAAAGTAATGCAACATATTTGTCTATAAATTGAGTCCACTGATTTTCTTTGAAAAGGTAATATATAAGGGTACTTCAAAAAGTTCACGGAAAAATTTATATTATCTTTCAATTATATTATTTCACAAATTTTGTTAAGTACTCTCACAGAATTCTTCTCTACATAGGCACAGTAAATGTAATAATGACATGGTCTCATATAAAAGAGATAAATGAGATGAAATCACTGCTATTCTGCAACTAACTAAATATACTTTAAACAGTGGAAAATATTAAAAGTACTGTATAACAGAAAGAGGTCTATATATTTGGGAGGTGCTATAAATATTTGTGCTCCCCAAAAATTTATATGCTGAAATCTAACTCCCAATATAATGGTATTAAAACATAGGGCCTTTGGGAGGTAATTAATTCATGAGGGTGGAGCCCTCATAAGTGGAATTAGTGCTCTTATAAAAGACACTGCAGAGAGTGTCTTTGTCCCTCCCACCATGTGAGGTCACATGCTATGTGAGGTTAGTTACAGCAAGCAGTCAGTCAGGAAGCTGGTTCTCACCAGACACCAAATTTCTGTCATATTGATCTTGCACTTCCTAACTTTCAGAACTGTGAGAAATAAATTGCTATTGTTTATGAGCCACCCAGTCTATTGTATTCTGTCATAGCAGCTCAAATAGACTAAGACAACAGGGTAATAGAAACTATTAAAAAAAATTTGGAGGAAGTCACTGCAAAATAAGTAGTGATAAAATGAGTCAGGAGGCATATAACCCAGAAGGGTTCTTGTCATTTTATTTTTCTCTTTTTGTAAGTTATGAATAATGAAGGTTTCTGAAATATTTTGAATAAATTATATCATAATTAATGCTTGTTTCATGTGGCCTACACAATAGTGTATTTCCGGGTCAGAGGTAACATCAAGCTGAAAGTAGATTATGTTTATTCAGATATATGAGGAGTCTTCAAAAAGTTCATGAAAAATGTGTATTATGAAAAAACTATGCACGAATGGCAAAATACCTTTGCCACAAAATAAACTCCTGTTAACTTGTTATAATATGTTTGAATAGGGCTTAGTTTGAGACACTAAGAAGAATAAGACATCAGTTTGAAAAAAGCCCCCATAAGAGCAAGATGAATTCTAAAGTTGAAGGAAGAAAAAGCATCAAATTGATGGTAAAACTGGGGTGGAAGAATAGTGAAATCATGAATTCTTTACAAAAAAGTTATGGGAACAATGTCCCCCCAAAATCAGCAGTTTGCAAATGGATAACATATATTAAAAAGGGACAATTTGATGTTGAAGATGAAGCCCACAGTGGAAGACCATCCACGTCAGCTTCCCAGGAAAAAATTAATCTTGTTTGTGTCTTAATTGAAGAGGACCAACAATTAACAGCAGAAACAATAGGCAACACCATAGGAATCTCAATTGGTTCATCTTACACAGTTCTGACTGAAAAATTACAGTTCAGCAATTTTTTGCTCAATGGATGCCAAAACTATTGTGTCCAGGTCAGCTGCAAATAAAAGCAGCATTTTTGATGGAAATTTTAAACAAGTGAGATCAAGATCCTGAACCATGTCTTTGAAAAACTGTAACAGGAGAGGAAACATGGCTTAATCAGTACAATCCTGAAGACAAAGCACAATCAAAGCCCTGGCTATCAAGAGGTGGAAGTGGTCCAATCAAATCAAAAGCAAACTAGTGAAAAACAGAGTCGGTTTTTTGGGATGCTCAAAATATTTTCCTTGTTGACTTTCTAGAGAGCCAAAGAACAATAGCATCTGCTTATTGAGAGTGTTTTGAGAAAGTCTGCCAAAGCTTTAGCAGAAAAATGCCCAGAAAATCTTCACTAGTGAGTCTTTCTCTAGCACAACAATGCTCCTCCTCATTCCTCTCATCAAACAAGAGCAATTTTGTGAGTTTCAGATAGAAATCTGGTCCAATCAAATCAAAAGCAAACTAGTCAAAAACAGAGTCGGTTTTTTGGGATGCTCAAAATATTTTCCTTGTTGACTTTCTAGAGAGCCAAAGAACAATAGCATCTGCTTATTGAGAGTGTTTTGAGAAAGTCTGCCAAAGCTTTAGCAGAAAAATGCCCAGAAAATCTTCACTAGTGAGTCTTTCTCTAGCACAACAATGCTCCTCCTCATTCCTCTCATCAAACAAGAGCAATTTTGTGAGTTTCAGATAGAAATCATTAGGCATCCCCCTGACAGTCTTTATTTGGCCCCTTCTCCTTTTTTTTTTTTTTTTTGTTTCCTAATCTTAAAAAGTGTTTACAGGGCACCCATTTTTCTTCAGTTAATAATACAAAAAAAGACTGTATTGACATGTTTAAATTACTAGGACCCTCAATTTTTAACAAATGGACTAAATGGCTGGTAACATCACTTACAAAAGTGTCTTAAACTTGATGAAGATTATGTAGAGAAATAAAGTTTGTGTTTTTCATTTTTATCTATTTTTTTCAATTCAGAACCAATTTCTTCCTCAAATTTTGCCAACACAGAAGAAATAATTTCCTTGGAGAAAAGAGCATTAAATAAATCTTTCAATTCACTTTAATGCCTTTTACTTAAAACTTTGAAAGAGTGGCTATGAGGCTGCAGCTATGCTGGGAGCTGGTCTTTGTGTCAGAGAGATGACACACAGCTGCACCTGTGATGCTGAGGTCCAGGAGCTGGTATTTGCACTCTATTCTGACATGCTGCTGTTACTGAGCTGGGCTTACATCCCTCCTGGCCTCTGCATCTTGACCTGGGCTGAGGGTGCAAGCATTCTGGCCAGTGCTCATGCTGGATCTTCCCAGGATAACAGTTGCCTCCCTTCTTTCTCTGCTCATCACTGTCCTGACCCACTTCTACCTCCTGCTGTGAAAATGCAGGACCATCAGTGACTCAGGCCAGCTAGAAAAGTACTAAAGTTTTAGACAATAGGCTTCAGGTTGCCCACAAACACACATTGCCACACACAAGTACATTGTCAAGAGTCAAAGGCTCACTGGTCAAAACATACCCTCTCTTCTCTCTGCCACCTAATGACACAAGTTTGACACAGCAGCCACACCTGCAGTGCCTCTAGAAGCAGTTCATTTTCATTTTCTAATTCAATTTTTTCACAAACTTTTTGGAGTCCCTTCATATTTGGGGACAAATCCAGTCAATCACTTCAAGGAATTGAATTAAACAAAATAGTTGATTCTGATTAACATTAACTCATGGCTTTTCATAATACTGTTTACATATTTCCAATATCAGTGAGTGTAAACAAGTAAGTCAGCAAGAATAATAGTATTTTTAAATTTCAAAGAACATGTAGAAGAGATGAAGTACAAATCAACAGGTCATTTATTTAATATCATAGTATACAAATTAATATGTGCAAACAAATATTGATATATATTTTAACATTGTATCCCCAGGGAAAGAAAAGACATTGGTCTAGCATTATGACTTAAAATGTGCATTCCATGTGTTTATACTCAGGGAATTTTTGGCAAATGTTTCAATATGTTTGTCTTCTAAACTATGTATAACTATTGGCTCTATCTAGTTTCTTGCTCACATTGTGTACGTGCAAAATCAAAACTATCTTCTTAGGGCCGTCTGTACAAGCCACATGGGAAGAAGAAGATGAAGCAAAGATAAAGTGTCTCCATCACAAAGCTATCAGCAATTTTTAGAGAAAAGACATTAGCCTTTCTAAAGCAATGAGACAATCAAAAACATCACAAAGTTTACTGATTAAATATTAAGGGACTATTCCAGTGGTCTATTGCTGCTGTACACACTACCAAAAACTTACTGGCTTAAAACGACATAATTTATTATCTCATAGTTCTGCAGGTCAGAAGCTTGAAAAAGGTGTTACTGGCTAAAATCAAAGTTACAGTAGAACTGCACTCCTTCTGGAGGCTCTAGCAAGAATCCGTTTCTTTGCCCTTTCAACTTCCAGAGGTCAGACACATTTAGGGGACTTTTCCTTCATCTTCAGAACCAGCAACAGTGGGTCAAGTTCTTCTCACATCCCATCTCTCTAACCTTCTCTTCTGATTCTTCCATTCTCCAGGTCCCTTTGTTTACAGTGGGCCTACATAGATAATCCAAGATAATCTCCCAGTTTTAAAGATAGCTACCTAGCTATTTTAATTCTATCAACATCCTAATTCTCCTTTGCCATGTAATGTAACAGGTTCACAGTTTCTGGGAATTACTGTTGTACATACTTGAGGGTCAATATTCTGCCTGATACAGGTATATCTCCTAAAATCTGGATATCAGAGGTGATAATATCTAACATTTGAAATAGTAAGGATGAACTATTTAAAAGACGTGATGCTTAAACCATGCTCTGATACATGTGTAAATGACATGACAGCAACTGTGTAAATCTTGCAACTATCAGGTAGCAAAATCACTTTAGTCCACATTATTAATTTCTATAAAGTCAGGACTAGCAGCTGCTTCATGAACTGTAAAGATAAATACTCATGTATATTACATGTGTTTTACTCTATTAGGTCTAAATTAATCAAATGGTTACTGGGGATAGTAATTTCTGATATAAGTTTTAGGGTCAGCACAAATGTTGGCAGATCTCTTGCAATTTTTTTCTAATGTAAAGCTGTAAAATGGTGCATTTTTTAAATAACGATCACACAATAGTACTGAAAACCTATTCAGAAGAGCATATGATTTAGTATGGTTCAATTATTTTTAACAAAATCCCATTATTTCAGTTTATAACATTTAAGTTCTGAAACTTAACAATGTTTAATAGGATTGTATCTCCCAATTAATCCAAGCATAAAGTTATTTTTTAAAAAATACAAATACTCAGAGTCCAGGAGGAACACTGAATTTTACAAAATGTTTTTACCTTTAGATGCATCCAAGTCAGTGGCCATTTTTTCCCTCATTTTAATCGAGATGTTTGGTATCTCAGGGAGAAAAAAATTAATTCTTGTTTCATGAACACCTGAATAAACCTCAAATCTAGATGGATGATACTATTACCTGGGTAGATAATCCATTTTCCTATAGTGACAATCTTCCCTAATATTTTGCTAGTGCTGCTTTCCAACTGTGATATTAGATGCCTAAAACTATGGTTTAGTGCCTGAAGTGAAAGAAAGGTATCACAAATAGGTATTTAATATGAATCAAATATAATACATAAAAGACAGTTATGCTTTTCTGTGTATTTTTCCATTTTCCTATAGTGACAATCTTCCCTAATATTTTGCTAGTGCTGCTTTCCAACTGTGATGTTAGATGCCTAAAACTATGGTTTAGTGCCTGAAGTGAAAGTTAAAGAAAGGTATCACAAATAGGTATTTAATATGAATCAAATATAATACATAAAAGACAGTTATGCTTTTCTGTGTATTTTAATGGGATGGGTTAATAAAGAGATAATATTATTATTTTAATATATTTATGATATATGACAATGACATTTTTCATGTCTTTTCTCCTGACTGTATCTAGAGAGCCTTTGATGAAAATGTATTTAATATAGAAGATCTTTTCAAGAAAGTTAGGGAGCAGGAGCATTGAATTTCCATTTATCATGTCAAGCAACTAATATGTTTAGAGGATCCCTGTGGCATTATATAATATTACATATTCTTATCAAATATCTGGCAACCTAAGAGGCTTCTTGTATAAATATTGCTATAACATAGATACAACGACAGTAGTCAATGTAATAGGATTTTAATTAAATGAATGTAACAGATTAGAGTACTAATGGATAGATTAAAAAAAAATAGAACTTGATACCTCAAAATCCTTAGTGATGCTGCCCAGCATTTGGGGCACTGAAGTGAATTTCTGGAAGGTCAGGAACAGATGCCTTGTGAACAGATTCCTCCAAAAACCTTCCGTATGATATATACTCAAATATATATGCAATAAATACTCCTTTTATGTTTTTAATAATTGCCATAATTATTTTTTATTTTTATTCTATTTTATAGAAACATAAGGAACTTTCAAATATAAAGTCTTATTCCATTATTTGTTTCATGCTGACTCATGCTGTAACTTCTATTATGTCTTTTAACCTCACAAATATCTTTTAACAATACTTTTAAATATAGCTTTTCTGACAACTAATTCTTATAGCTTTTGGCCCCTGAAAATCATTTGGATTACTTTTGAAGGTAATTTCTCCTTAATATAGATTTTAGGTTGTCCTTTTTCTTTTTTTTCCTTCCAGCAATTAAAAAAATAATATTTCACTGTTTTCTGGCGGCCATTGTTTCTGCTGAGAAGCCAACTAGCTTTCTTGCATGAAACATAGTTTTATTCTTTGGCTGTTTTTGGTTTGATTTTTAGCCATTTCACTCTGGTGTGTCTCTGTGTGGTTTTATTTGTATTGCTCACCATTTTCAGAGCTTCTTGAATCTGTGAGGTGATACTTTTTAGCAATTTTGGAGTATTTCTGGCTATTATCTCTTCAGATATTTCTTTTGTCCCATTATCACCCTTTTTTGTTTTTCTCTCTTTGTGTCCATTTTGAACAATTCCCATTGAACTGTCCTTAAGTCACTGCTTTCCTCAGTTGTGTCCAGGGTCTTCTTAAGCCCTTGAAATAAAATCTTCATTTTATTTATTTACTTTTAATAAGTACATGTAATTTATATTAGCTCTTCTGCCCTTCTGCCTGAATTCTGTGGGCCACTACTTTGCACACAGAGAAAACACTGTGAGAATTAGGAAACATCAGCCCACTCCTGTCTCTAGTAGTCTATGAATTCTTGCATTCTGTGAAATCCTGGAATAATTTACAGAAATATGAATATGAGTGAGCTCTTTTGCCCTTTGGGGTACTATGTTCATGAACTTAGTAAGAAAGAGACTGTGGAATAGCGTTGGTAGGTTATGGTTAAGACAAATTCTAATCCTCAACACTACCAAACATGCAACAATTGAAGTTATTTTAAACACCAGCTATTTTTTCTTATTCCCATCTATATTTGACCTGACTGTACCTGCCTATCATCCAGAGAGGAAAGCAAACTTAGAGCCCCTGGGTAGAAGGCCCAGTCACTTTTTGGAATTTAGTTTATTTAGATTTGCTTGGAGTTCTCAATGGTTTGATATCTTTTTAAAACATTATAATTTTGCAGTTTATATAGCTTGTTATTTTTGTTATGGTGGTAGTGACAATCTCTTGTGAAGCTCTACATTTTTTACTTGAAGATGTCCAATGCATATTTAATTTTACTAATCTAAAATGTGTGTGAGAGTTTTCCCTTAATTTGTTAAAGTATACACTATAGATATTTACACTCTACTGAATACAATATTTAAAATGTAAGTACAGATTACAGAGAAAAAATATGAAATAATTTCTTACATGCAAAAATTTTAAAATTAGTTGCAAAAACAATGAATCAAACAAAAGAAAAAAGTTAATAATAGCATTGGGCAATGATAAATTGTGTGGCAAAGATAAACTCTTATAGGAATTCAAATAAGCTTATTTAGACCTCTAGTTACTCTTAAGCCATCATGGATGAGGAAAGATTAAAGTGGAATGTTAAATATCTCTTAAGTAAACAAAAAGAAGGATATAATTGCATAGGAAAAACTTCCTGTTCGTCTGGTCTCAAGTCATTCATTTCCATTTATAGGTATTTAAAGAGCATGTGGGAGGCCATAACTTCAATATCATGAATTATGTCTTGACCATAAACAATATCGTAAGAAATCAGCCCAAAGACAAAATAGCTTTGGAACAACCAGGTATTGAAGGTGAGGTAAACCAAAGATCATTAGAATAAAATAATAGAGCAAGAGAACCAAAGAGTTTATATTCCTGTGGAAAAAAATAAAATTTCAATTAAATCAGTGGATTTAAACATTATAAAATGAAAATGAAGAGTCTACAATTATCAAAGACCAGAGTAAAACAGTGAGTAAAAAAATTGGGTAAAACAGCTGCTACAAGATCCTTATATTAAGGCAAACATTAAGTCTGTTAGTTTCACCTATATTTTCTACTTCTTTAAACATGTTGAGAAATCCATATTTAAACAGCTTATAGTTGGTTGTGAAATAAGAAAGGGAGGAATAGAAATAATCACTAAAACCAATCATGTTATGAAGAAAATAACAGTATGTTTTTATTAGGAATATAAAGTGCATATAGATAAAGTTTCTGTATTCAAGAATTATAAACTTAACTGAGAATAACTCTAAATTGAGTTAGTTACTAAAATTACAGAGTTTATGTCAATGTTTATATAAATTCAAGAAGTTTAAAGGTCACAAAGATTATTTGCAAAATATTTTTTAAAAACCTAATCCGTAAGACAATGCTGAAATAAATTAAAATTTTGTATTTTCAAATGACTTTTTAAATGTTTCTTTAATTTTATAAAAGAGCAAACTAAAGCAAATTGAAAAGCTGTAGGTATTGATAGAGTCATTCAAGGTAAACATTATTTCCCTTATTTCTGTTATCCATATCAAAATTAGAGATAGATGACTACTCAAATAAATTATGTTATTACCTTTAATTATGTGGGACTGGATATGGTGTTTTTATTTCTATTTTTTTTTAACATTATAGATTACTTCTAGGCATTATTGTAATATAACAAATGTCAAGTGGAAAACAAAAATCTTTTCAAATGTAAGTTATATGTTACAAAAGTAGCCATACTTTTGTTCTAGAATAGTTTAAGACAAGTAATGTATATTTTAATGACTCAAATAATTACCTAATTTGAAATGCAACTTTATGGAGAATGTAGTGAAACTATTAATAACTTATCATTACTGTCCTCTAATTAAAAATACATTTATAGCAATGAAAAACACCTTATTATTGTTAATTCCCAGTGCCTATATCTGTACTTGTAAAACATTTAAAGGAAGTTATATGCAAACATTTAAATAATAACACTACTGCAACTGCACTTAAAATTCAACACAACAACCACAATGTTTATCCATTTGGTAAAATATATGTATTACAAAAAAGTCGTGATATGGGCAATTGTCTCAGTCTATTTTATGTTACTATCACAGATTATCTGAGACTGGGTAGTTTATAAAAAAACATATTTATTTCTTCTGGTTTGGAGGCTGGAAGTCTAAATCAAAAAACACATCTGGTGAGGGCCTTCTTGCTAAATAGTAACATGATGGAAGGCATCATGTTGAGAGAGAGCATGTGAAGGATGGCAAGAAGGGGCTGAATTCCCTTTTATACTAGACCCTATCTGGCGATAGTGACATTAATTCATTTATGACGGTGGAGTTCTCATGACCTCAACACATAATATCAGGCCCCACCTCCCAACACTGTTTCATTGGGGATTAAGTTTTTAGCTCATAGACATCAAGAGACACATTCAATCCATAGTATTCTGCCCCTGGCCCCCAAAATTCATATCCTTCTTCAATGAAAAATACATTTATTCTATACCAATAGTTTTAAAAAACTTAACTCATTCCAGCATCAACTCAAAAGTTCTAAGTCCAAAGTCTCATCCACATCAGATGTGGATGAGACTGAAGGCAAACTCACCCTGAGGCTATTCCTTCCAGCTGTGAGCATGGAAATTACCAATATATATGCTTCCAAAGTACAATGTTGGGGCAGGCATAGGAAAGACATTCCTATTCCTAAAGTAAGAAATAGGCAAGAAGAAAGAGGTAAGTGGTCCCAAACAAAAGTAAAACTCAATAGGGGAAACAGCATTAAGTCTTAAAGATGCAGAATAGTATCACGTCACTTAATGTCCTGCATCTTAGGCACACCGGGGTGGTTAAGACCCAAGGCCTCAGGCATCCCTGCGCCTGTGGCTTTGCTAAGCTCAGTCCAGCCAGCAGCTCCCACAAGTTAAAGTCTTATGCCTGCTGCTGTTCCAGGCTAGTGTTGCACACAGGTAGCACTATAGTTCTGGGGTCTTGATAGCATTTCCACTTCCATGGTTCCACTAGGCAGTGTCCAATTGTGAATTCTCTGTAGTGGCTCTGCTCCTGCGACTCATTTTTCCCTGGTCCCAGGCAGTCCATGACGTTCTTTGAAATCTAGGTGAAGGCTACCACAGCTACACAGCCTTCATACTCTGTGCATCTGGAGTTAGCACCACATAGTTGCTGCCAAGGCTTCCAAGTTGCACCTTTTTAAGTGGCAGCACAAGTTGCACCTGGGTCCACTTGAGCCAAGGCTGGGGTGGCCAAAGAGTGCTGTTCTAGATGCAGGGAGCAGAGTCCGGAGGCAGCCCTGGGCAATAGTGCCGAGGTAGTATGAGCATCATCTCTCAGGAAAGTTTGCCCTCAAGGTCTGCCTCTATGATCCCTAAAATGCCTTTGGGATCAGTCTGTCATTGCTTGATGAATAGAACCAGGCTTTCTTCTATTCAAATTAATCTCATTAGCAAACGGTCACTTTGTCACACCCTCAGTATTCTGTCTTAAACACATATTTTTATTCTTTACAGGACCGGCTGAGAGTTTTTCAATAATTTCTGTCCTGCTTCCCTTTTAAATATAAATTCCGACTTTAAATCGTTTCTCTGTTCTCTCATTTTAGTATAGGAAGTTATGAAGCACCTTGAACACTTTGATGCTTGGATTTATTTTTTATGTATTTATTTATTTGCCAGATATCATAGTTTATCATTCATTAGTTTTCCCTTCCACATTGTCCTACGATGTGGACACAATTCTGCCAAGTACTTTGTAATAGTATAACAAAAATAAACTTTACCCCAGTTTTCAATACATTGTTTCTCATTTCTGTCTGAAACCACATCAGAATAAATGGCCTTTCCTCTCCATATTTTTACCAATATTCTGATCATGACCACTTAAATAATCCCTAAGCTGATTTTGGCTCTTTCTACAGCTCTTGTCTTCTTCTGAGTCCTCACCACAAGGCTCCATTCAGGGCAATCTGTGCTTTATTTAGCCTGCTCCTGCAAAATTTTTCCAGCCTCTACCTGTTACCCAGTTCCAAAGCTGCTTTTATATCTTCAGGTATTTGTTAGAGCAACCGCCCCACATCTCAGTACCAATTTCCTGTCTTTGTTTATGTTGCTATGACAGAATACAACAGACTGGGTAATTTATAAAGATGTTCATTTTGCTCATAGTTCTGGAGGCTGGGAAGTTCAAGAATGAGAGGTAACATCTTGTAGGGACCTTCTGCTGCATCATAGTTTGTTGAAAAGCATTACATGGTAAGAGAACATGTGGGAGAGGGCAACAGAAGACTGAGTTCACTTTTATAACAAACCAACCCCCATGATAATGGCATTAATCCATTTATGAGAACAGAGCTCATTAGGCTTCCCATTAGGCCCCTCTTATAAGTTGAATGTGTCTCCCTAAGATACATGTATTAGAACTTAATCCCCACTGTAACAGTGTTGAAGGTGGGAAATCCTATTACGGTAGTTGAAAGGTGGGGCCTTTTAAAAGGTGATTAGATGGTGAGGACTGTACCCTCATGAATGGATTAATCTATTGATGTTTTAATGGGTGGTCATGGGCATGGTTATGATAGGTTTTAAAGGAGAGCATGTGTGGAGATTACCTCTCTCTTGCTCAGTTATTTGCAATGTGATACCCTGTGTTGCTGTAGAGCCACCACAATAAGGTCCTTGCTAGATGTGTTATCTGTGCTTTGGACTTCCCATCTCTGAAACTGTAAGCAATAAATATCATTTCTTTATAAATTACCCAGTTTCAGCTATTTTCTTATAGGCAACAGAAACAGACTAATACAGCCTCACCTCCCAACACTGTTGCACTGCAGATTAAGTTTCCAACACACAAACTTTGGGGGCCACGCTTAAATCATTGTAGCAATGAATTATAATTAAATGTTAATTAACATCAAGTCATTTCAAAATACCACTCTAAAACTAAATTAGAGATAAGTCTAAAATTATGTTTTTAATTAAAATACATAATTTAGCAATAATCTCATTTTCCTCTATTTAATGGTAAGTAGGAAATTTACTTCAAAATAGTTTTTACAACTTAAGATTAATATTGATTTATAAAAACTTACATATATTTTTCTTAAATGCTTTAAGATTCAGTTTCCCAAAACTTAATTTGAAACTATTTTATATATTCTGTATTCCATTTTTAACTGGATATTTGCTACCAGTGTTAAACTACTGTCACTGACCAATTTTGTTTTGTGATATCCAATGATCTTAAAATGCATGTTTTTATAAATTGATAATAAATATACACTCAGAATAAGAATACATTTGCATATTCTTATGCTTATTTCTTATTGAATCTCATAACAAACCTTCAGAAATATGAATATTCATGCAACTATATCATAAATAAAGAGAAGGAAAAAAAACTTTTATTAATTTTACTCCCAACAAAGCAGAAAATCTAGCATTATATCATTTTAGCTTATCATATTAACTAGAATCCAGAGTATCAAACTGAGGAAATAAAAATCATTTTTAGCTGCAAACTTTCCAAGACTCAGTGGTAAAGCTAGATTGATGATTGTTTATAATAGTAATAATCCCTGCAAAATCGGTCATTAGCACAGTTAACAACTAATTTGTTGGAGTGTTAACTGCCCTTGGCTTTGCCTCAAGCTGTTAGCAAACTGGTCATTAACTGCTGGTTACAATTGATTTCTTGGGGCCCTATTTAACAGAAATTTGATTTCAATTCAACACCCACAGAGGCTAATTTTGATTCAGTAAACAAGTAAGTCTCTTTTCTTAAGTTTAGCCTTGATACAATATTGTTCTTCTATGATACAGCAAAAGGCATTTCCCAAAAGTCAATGCGCATGTGAAAAATGTGTGATTACTCTATAGATAACTAAATCAATGTTTGTGTTTTTCAGTCTATGTGGCAGGGTTGTCAAACAATTTAGGGCAAGCAAAACAGGGAAGAAATAAATGTCTTCAGTTAAATATGTTCTTATGCTACGTGTTTCCAAGGGCATTCTATTGAATAAAACCACGGTATATACGTCAAGAGCTTTTGTACTATTTAGCCATTAATTGTCACAAAAGGAATGGCTAACACTAGCAAAGTACGAAGAATCTGTTCTTTCACTAAGCGTAATCACAGAAATCCCCAACATATTTTGATGTTCCATTTCCAAATAAAACCCAGTAGTTTACTCTTCCACTGAAGAGTGTTATTAAGCATAAAACTTTGTAATTCACTTTTTAATTCAACAAATATTCAATGAATGTGACTTGTGCTAGATATTGTTTCTTTTGTATTTGAGTAAAACAAATATTACAAATTTGGAGAAATTTAGTTTCTAGTGTAGTTAACAAAACATATACAGTAAGCATAAAAATCAGATAAATAATATACTCATATATTAGAAAATCATAAATTCTTTAAAAAAATAAAGTAGAAGTAAAGAAGCAGTTATGCTGTAATTTACATACAGTGATCAGGGTAAGCTTCAGTGAGAAGACTTGGAAGAAGAGAGAAAGTTAGCCAAGTAGATATTAGGGAAAATCCATTTCAAAGAAAAGGAATTTCTAGAGCAAAGTTTTTTTGTTTGTTTGTTTTAAATATGGTAAAATATAAATAAAATAAGGCTTACCATTTGCACCATTTTTAACCAAACAATTTGGTGGCATTAAGTGTATTCACAATCTCATGTAACCTTTACCTATCTGTTTCCAAAATTTTTTCATTACTCAAACAGAAACTCTGTAACCACTAAGCAATAACTCCCTATTACCCCTACCCTGAGTCCCTGGTAACTTTGATTCTATTTTCTGTCTTTATATTTTCCCATTCTAGATACTTCATACAAGTGAAATTATACAATATTTGTTCTTTTGTGCTGGCTGAATCTATTTAGCATCATGTTTTCTAGGTTCATCTGTGTTGAAGTACATATTAGAACTTCATTCCTGTTAAGGCTGAATAATATCCCATTGTTTGTTCATTCACACATTGATAGTAAATTGGATTATTTCCACCTTTTGGCTATTGTGAATAATGCTGCTATAAACATTAATATATACATATACGTTTGGGTCTTATATTTAACTTTTTGAGGAACCATCAAATTGTTTTCTGTATTTGCTCTTCAACATTTGCTATTTTTTGTTTTTCTGTTTGTTTTATTTTATAGTAGCTATCGAAAGAGATGTGAGATATTATCTCATGGTTTTGATTTGCATTTCCCTAATGCTTAATAATGTTTAGCATCTTTTCATTTGCTTATTGGTCATTTATATATCTTATTTAGAGAAATGTCTTTTCAAGTCATTATCTTATTTTTGAATAGGATTGTTTGTTTTTGTTGTTGAGTTGAAAGAGCTTTTTTTATATATTCTGAATATTAAACCCATATCATATATGTGATTTGCAACTATTTTCTCTCATTCTATGGGTTGTCTTTTTACTCTCTTCATAGTGTCCTTAGATGTGCAAATATTTTTCATTTTAATAACATTCAATCTATCAGTTTTTCCTTTTGTTGCCTGTGCTTTGGGTGTCATATCCAAGAAATCCTTGCCAAATCTAATGCCATGAATACTTTTCCTTATGTTTTCATTTAAGAATTTTATAGCTTTAGCTCTTAAGTTTAGTTATTTATCCATTTTGATTTAATTTGTGTATATGGTGTAAGGTAAGAGTCCAGCTTCATTCTTTTGCATGTGGAAATCCAGTTTCCCATCACCATTTGTTGAAAAGACTGTCCATTCAGCATTGAGTAATCTTGACACCCTTGCCAGAAATCGAGTGACCATATATATGTGAGTGTCTAGGGTCTACGCTATACAATTGGTCTATATGTCAGTACCAGAGGGTTTTGATTATTGCAACTTTGTACTAAGTTTTGAAATCACGAAGTATGAGTCCTTCAACTTGTTTTATCTAGGTTGTTTCTGCTTTTTGGGGTCTCTGGTATTCCATATGAATTTTGAATTTTTTTTTAATTTATGGAAAAATTCATTATTGGAATTTTGACAGGCATTACATTGGACTTGTAAATCACTTTGGTTAGTATTGACATTTTAATAATGTTAAGCCTTTCAACCCAAGAACATGGAAATTATTTCCATTTATTTGTGTCTTTTTTGTTGTTGGTTATGAATATTCATGAGATACAAAGCTGATTCTCACCCCTCATGTCCAAGATGTGAATGCCAGATCCATACTGGCAGCACACCCGTTACCACAAATTACGATTGTACCCGATGTCACTTTAATATTTTCCAGCAACACTTTGTAATTTTCAGTGAAGAAGTTTTGCCTTTTTGGATAAATTTATTTCTAAGTATTTTAATCTTTTTAACGTTGTTGTAAATGCATGTTTTTAAATATTCTTTCCATACTGTTTGTTACTAATATATACAAATACAACTGATTTTTGCATTCTATGATTCTGATGAATTAGCTTTTAGGTCTTAACAGGATTTTGTTTTCTTTTGTGGGGGGTGCATTCTTTAGAGGTTTCTACATATAAAATCCTGTCATCTCCATACGGAAAATATTTCATTTCTTCCTTTCTAATATAGGTGAATTTTATGTATTTTCCTTGTCTAACTGCTATAACAAGAACTTGCAGTACTATGCTAAAGAGAAGTGATAATAGTGAGGCATCCTTGTCTAGTTTCTGACATGAGATAAAAAGCTATCAGTTTTTCACCACTGATGTGATACTAGCTATAGGTTTTTAATATATGACTTTTACCATACTAAGGAAGTCTCCTTCTGTTTAAAGTTAATTAAAAAAAAAAAAAAAACATTAAAATGTTCTGCATGTTGTTAAATACTTTTGCTGTATTTATGACTTTTACCATACTAAGGAAGTCTCCTTCTGTTTAAAGTTAATTAAAAAAAAAAAAAACATTAAAATGTTCTGAATGTTGTTAAATACTTTTGCTGTATCGGTTCAGATAATCACCTGCCTCCTCCCCCCTTTATTCTATTAATGTGATGTATGACATTAATTGATTTTCGTATGTTGAACCACCCTTACATTGCTAGGATAAACCCCCCTTTTTTATGGTGAATAATCATTTTAATATGCTACTGAATTCAGTGTGCCTTTTTTTTGTTAATATTATTGCATCTATATTCACAAGACATATTTTCTATAGTTTGTTTGTTAGTTTGTTTGTTTGTTTGTTTTTTCTTGTATCTTTGGTTTTTGTATCAGGGTAATGCTGAGTTAGTAAGAATTCCTTCCTCTTCAATTATTTGGAAGAGTATGAGAGAAATTAGTGTCAATATTGTATTAAATGTTTGGTATTTAACCTAATTGACCATCACATAGTGCACACAGGTATTGGGATTCAACACTGTAACCCACAAATATGTACAATCAATTACGTTTCAATAAAAAAGTGCATACTTTCATTTCAAATATTAGTAAGCTTTCTAGTTTCCTTTTTGTTGTTGTTTTCTGATTTTACTTTATTACTGTCAAAGTAGTTACTTTATATGATTTCAATCTTTTAAAATGTATTAGGACTTCTTTTGTAGCCTAATATATGGTCTACCCTACAAATCATTTTATGTGCACTTAAGAAAAATATATATTCTACTGCTGTTGAGTGGAGTTTTCTGTATATGTTGTTAGGTCTAACTTATTGCTTTTCTCTATGATTGTTCCATACACTATTGACAAATGGGCATACAAGTCGAAAATTATTGTTGTAGAACTGTCAATTTCTCCTTTAAATTCTGTTTTTTACCATACTTTTTGGGACTGTATATGAATATGTCTATAATTGTTATATCTTCTTGTTTGATTGAACTTTTATCTATATGTAATGTTATATTTTGCCCATTGTAACTTTTTTTGATTTAAAATCTATTTCATCAGACAATAATGTGGCCATCTCAGCAATTTTTTGGTTCCCATTTGTATGGAATACCTTTGTGCATCATTTACTTTCAACCTCACTGTGTCTTTGTTTCTAAAGTGAGTTCGTTGGTTTTGTAGATAGCATATGGAAGACTCACATTTTTGAAAAACCCAATCTGCCAATCTCTGTTTTTAAAAGGAGAGTTTAATTCATTTACATTTAAAGTAATTACTGATAAGAAATGATTTACTTCTGTTATTTAGCTATTTGATTCTAAATGTTTTGTTCCTCATTTTCTCCATTACTGCTTCTGTTTGTATTTAGTTAATATCTTATAATGTGCTATTTTGATTTCTTTCATTTTATGTATATATTTTAGTTATTTTTTTAGTGGCTAACTTGGGTATTAAAATTCATAATCTTATAATAACAAGTTTGAATAATACTAACATATTTTTAATAGTATCCAAGCACTCTGCTTCTATATATCTGTCTCTCCCTCTTTATATTTTTTATTATCACAGATTGCATCTTTATACATTGTGTGCCCTTTAACATAGATTTATAATTATTGTTTTATGCATTTGACTTTTAAGTAATATAGAAAACAAAGATGAGATGAAAACCCAAACTACAATAATACTGTGTTTATGCTTACATAGTTACCTCTACCAGCGATCTTTATTTCTTCTTATGACTTCAAGTTACTGATTAATGTCCTCTCATCTCAGCCTGAAGGACTCCATTTAGCATTTCTCCTAAGGCAGTTCTACTGGCAATGACTTTTCTCTGCTTTTGTTTATCCGGAAATGTCATAATTTCTCCTTCCTATTTGGAGAATAATTTTGTCATATACTGAATACTTCATTGAGAGGTTTGTTTCATTTCTCTTTTAGGAATTTAAATATGTTATCCTACTGCCTTCTAGCCTCCACAATTTCTGATGAGAAATCAGTTATTAATCTGAGTATCCATTGTACACAAGTCACTTATCTCTTACTGCTTTCAAATTCTTACTTTCTCTTTGAGTTTTGACAATCTGACCATATTTCTCAGCATGAGTTTTCTTGGGTTTATCCTGCTTGGAGTTCCTTGAGCTTCTTGGGGATTTGCACAAATATATTTTATCAGATTTGAGACGTTTTCAGCTTTTTTTTTTCCAACCATTTTTATACCCCCTTTTCTCTCTTCGACTTCTAGGGCTCC
The DNA here is from genome assembly GCF_000696425.1 of Galeopterus variegatus. Taxonomy (NCBI): domain Eukaryota; kingdom Metazoa; phylum Chordata; class Mammalia; order Dermoptera; family Cynocephalidae; genus Galeopterus; species Galeopterus variegatus. Next base: position 58,486 of record NW_007735293.1, on the reverse strand, counting down.
TATTCAGCATATATTGATATACTTGTTGGTGTCTCACAGATCCCTATTTATTTTTCTTTATTCTTTTTTCTTTTCACTCCTCAGATCTGATCATTTTAATTGCCTTATCACCAAATTTGCTGATTCTTTCTTTCCTGCTCAGATCTACTGCTAAACCCCTCTAGAAGACTTTTACTTCAGTTATTGTATTTTGCAGCTCTAAAATTTTTGTTCTGCTCCTTTTTATAATTTCTATCTCTATTGATATTCTCATTTTGTCTCAGTATTATGAATGTATGTGCATCCTCAGGGATAATTTTTGTTAATTTTAAATTTCCTGTAAATGGCCCATACTTTCTTCTTTCTTTATATGATTTGTATTTGTTGTTAGAATTGCATGGTCTGAGTATTATAATGTGATAACTCTGAAAATCTGATTCTCTAACTCCTCAGGAATTGCTGATTTTCATTTGATGAGGTCTGCAGCTGTGTGTTTTTTTACTTTCCCAAACTATTTTTGCAATTCGTGTATTTCTCATTATATGCATTCACTGTAGTTTCTGTTCTGTTATCACTGAAGTATGAGAGGGACATGACTAAGATTTTCATAAATGTCTGCTTCCAAAAGAAAAAAAAAAGTTCACTTAAAGATTTAAAAAATTTTTTTGATCGATGTATCTGAGAAAGCTGCTGTGGTCCAAAGGGCTAAAACCAAGGCAAACATTTGTACAGGTCCTTCGGGGCACTGCCATACCAATGAAGTGGCCAACCACAACATTTTGGAAAACAAGGACCTACCCGCCACCAGCCAGCTGCTCCTGAAGTGCAGACTACGTCTCACTCCCCAGGTTTGCCAAGACTGAGGAAAGGGAGATGATAGCCTTTTCATGCACGCCACTTTCTTGCCTAAGAGTACCAACCTCTCATTTCACCCAATAATCTCCTAGTTGTTACAAGTATCCAATCAGGTGCCACAGTTCTGAATTATTTGATTCTAAATCTCTCTTTCTAGCTCAGTTGTTGCTTTGGTAGGGAGACTGACCCCAATGAGTTTTCTATTTTGCTATTTTGTATGACATTACTCTGTAGCAAAGTTCTTAAAAGAATAGGTCCATATCAGGAAACAATTCTCCATGGATCAATCACATTTCTGTACATCTTGTAAGCAAAAGCACTTTATTTTTTCTTCCTGTTTTGTTCTGTTTTTATTTGTTATGAATATTCACGGGATACAAAGCAAATTGTCACCAGTTGTGCCTAAGTTGTGATGGCCTGATTCATACTGGCAGCATGTCCATTACCACAAATCGTGATTATACCCCGTGTCCCCCACCCAATTATCCCATCAATTATCCCCAATCTTTCTCTCCATCTCCCTTTCCCCATTCCACTTTGTATCCCGAGGTATGTTCTCCCTCTCTACAAGTTCAATGCACCACTATGGACTTTCTTTCCTTTCTTCTTTATATCTTAGCTCCCACTTATGAGAGAATACATACGGTATTTATCCCTCTGAAAAAGCACTTTTCTATGTTGTTTGTACACCAACATCCATGGAAAACAGAAATCATGTCTAGGTTTGTTTGCTGTATGTTATAATAATGTTAATGTTTCCCTCTCGAGGGAAGGCAGGTTGTTTATAGTCCTTTTTAAAAATAAGTTAAAATGTTAAATGAACTTAAAATTTTTTTTTTTTTCTTTTTTCCGTGTCCGGCAACGGATCGCAACCCTCAGTGTCACCCCCGTACCAGACCGGGACCGGCAACGGGATCGCAACCCTCGGCGTTGCTCCTGCGCCTCGCTCAGCCAGTGAGCGGGAACCGGTCTGTATGTGGGATCCAAACCCTCGGCGGGAGCGCCACCGCGCTTCCCAAGCAGTGCACTATCCAGTGCGCCACCGGGCCGGCCCCTTAAAATGTTTTTTTTAAGTTCAAGATTATTCCTCTCCTGTGACACAACTTTATGCATGCACAGGCATCATCTGATCCTTGGCAGACTGTCTTGTAGAATTTGGGGTTTGAGAATTAGTTAAGAAAGTATGATGTTCTCACTACTTTATTGCTGTATTAAAGGTTTTTGTTTCTGATACAAAAATCTCATCTCTTCAGCCAGCTCTTGTGGAACTATAGCTATCTAACTGCTTAACTTTCAAGTAGGGAAAAATCTTATACACTTCACAGTTCTTGAATGCCTCATGTGTGTGAGGAACAACAGAAAGGCCATTGTGAATTAAACAGAGTAAAAACGATGATGAGGTATTAGGAGATGCTGTCAGAGAGGAAGAAAATGGAAGTAAGAATGTATCACCTAGGGTTTTATAGTCATTGGAAGAAAAAATATGTATCTGTAATTAGTAAAATGAGACACCATTGAGGGCTTTCAGGAAAAGATTGACATAATTTGAGATTGCAAAAGGGTGATAATGGATGGTTTAGCAGTTTAATTGATATATTTGGTAAACAGCACGATAGATGGTGATTGCCTAGGGGATATAAGAAAAGAATAAAAGAGTGTTGTCAGGCACATGCAACAGCCGTCACCTGGGAAAGCTGTAGGTGGAGCAACTCTTGGCAATTAGATCAGTAATTCAGTTTTGATATAAGATACAGTGTTTCAGATATTTATGAAACATCCAAACAGAGATACCATGTAGACAGTTGAATATAGCAACGGGCTTGAGATAGGTATTTAGTTATCAGTACATGAGCAGTACTTAAACCATTGGACTGTATATACCATTGGATTCTATGTCTGAATATGTTTTTATTTCAGTTTCATGTTTGAAAGATAAAATTCTATGCTGTCAGTATTGTATTCTGGTTTCCATTTGTATCTGTGTGTTAGCACATGTGTTGGTACACAAGTTGAATGATCAATTGTCAACTTGACTTCTGCTCTTTGAAAGGTAACCTTTATTTTTTCTGAAGGTGCTTTTAAGATTTGCTTTTTGTCTTGATTTATGAGAAGTTTTCCCATGATGTATCTATATGTGGATTATTTTCTTATTTTTCCTGCTCAAAGTATTCAAATCTAGAATCTGAGGATTGTCTTGAATCAATGTTATGTATTCTCAATCACAGTTTCTTCAAATTTTGTTTCTGGTACATTCTTGACTCTTTTTTGCATCTTCACTTATGTATGTATTTGACCATCTCACTGTGTTCTGTAAATCTAACTGTATCTTTTTCAACTTTGTCCTTTTGTAATTTGCTCTAAATATTTTCTTAAAATCTGTATCTATTCAACTAAAAATCCCTTCAGCTTTTCTAATGTACTATTTAAATAACCCTTTTTTTGGTTTGTCGGGGTGCTCTCTCGGTCAGCCAGGCCTGGGCTCCAGATTTCCCTGGCCGTGGCCACCGAGTGATCCCCAGCAGACTCCCTATACTCCCCAGGCAGGACCAGATAAGTTGCCCGCTGTGGCATAAGCCGAAGAAGGATCCCGAAGGTGGGTGAGTGCACCACCCACCTATTCAGCCTGCAAAGGAACACTCAGATGTGGCAGGGAGTTCTGTTTATTGTCTTTTAAGCACTTGTATTTATATCTAAACAAGTGGAGATTTCCACACTGAGAGCCGATCACTGGAAAGGTCACATGTGCATGCGCCTTACTTTCCTATGCTTAGCCTACTGATCATGCACTGATCACAAGCACAGAAAAGCGCAACTACCAATAAAACTTTTTGTGGAACTAAAAGTGACACTCCCCCTTTGCTTCCTATAGGCGCCATCTTGTGTGGACCATGTCGGCGGGGAACTTAAACAGCCGCCATTTGGTGAGGCCTCCTTTCACCCTAGCAATTGCTATAGCAAGTGGAGCGGTTGCAGCCCAACATTGGTTTATTTTAGCAATTTTATTTTTAAGTTTTGCTTCATAGTTTCTAGTTTCTTACTAAAATTCTCCATTAATTTCCTGGAATATAGAAATCATATTTATTTCTAAACATTCACTTTCTGAAGGTATCTTTTGTTCTAACATTTTTTCCTATATCTTGTTTTATTTCCTCATGTACTTAGCCATGTTTGTTTATGTCTAGATGCTATATTTGGAAGATTGTTTAAGAAATATTTTCAAGACTATAATGATATTGTCCTCCAGGAAATTTTTTTCTTTCTTCCAAGGAGACAGAGGGCACTCTCTCTCCCACATCATATTACTGCAATATCAGTAATTAATATGATTTGAAGATGCACTTTAGAGTCTGTATTATTCTGAGTGATCCTTTTTCATAAGATCCAGACTATCAGTGTTTCAACTCATTGTGACAAGGTTCACTAGGCCATTCTCCTTTGTCAAGACATGGAATCAAATCTTTCCCTCTCCTTGGGACAAAAGCTCCACCCCACCCTCTTTCTTTCAGCTGCCACCTCCATAATTAAACATCTTCAAAAGAAAAGCAGTCTTTATTGCCAGACTCACGTCCCTGGTTTTTCTCCTTTCAAGGATTCTTATATAGTAATTATTTGTTGTCTTCTTAACTTTCCAGAGCCTTCACTTATTGAAAAAGATTATTAGTGCTGTCGTTATTCAGCAGTAGTTCCCTGAGTGAGGTGAGGTTTGTTCCAAATTACTCACTCACCATTATCAAAGATAGAAGAGCTGTTTCTATGAGTTTTCAATCAAATCTCTGATTCTATAATTATTTAATCTGAAAATTAATCTAAGTGTTTTAAATAGTGACACATGCCAATGCATTGTCCTGAACACACAGGACAGTGTTAAATGATAATGTTCTACTTCTCTTAGTTGTGAGCTATGTGTATGTATATACATATGTATGTGTGTGTGTGTATATACACATCTATGTGTATGTGTGTATATACATAATCTTGCATCCTTGGTAATACCTTGATAATTTAATTTGTAGTTTAATTTCTATTCATTGATTTTCCTCAGTTCTTCAGAGCCATCATTTTACTTTATGCTCCCCGATACTTCAGAGTACATGAAAATTGTCACAAATTCATGTAGTGGCTCAGGAGGATAGCATCAGTTTACAAGTTAATGGAATAAAAATTTTGAAAAAGTGTATTAAAATTACAGCTAGTGATATGAAGCAAATGTTAGAGAAATTAGATTTGTAACTAGAAT